>NW_027596626.1:0-202000 GCF_964194155.1 Cetorhinus maximus
GTTTCACCCCTGCCCTCGCCAATCACCTCTCTGTCACTCTGCCATTGTCTAACTTCCCCTGCCTCTAATAATGGGTATATTTTAACCATATTTGGTATTTTACTGTTATTTCTGCCAACCGTGTCTACATGAGGTTTTCACTGCTGCCCAACTCTTGTCTATACACCGCTGATCTACCAGCTTTATCTTCCCTTGGTCAGGAATTGTCTTTCCTGTATTTCTCTCCCACTTCTGAGCTTATATTAACTGTCAAATTCTGCTTCATTTGTATTCACTGTAATTCATTCTTTACACCCTGAAACATTGACTGCTTTCCCCTCTCCACAGTTACTGCCTGATCTGCTGAATATTTTGAGCATTTGTTCTTGATATTTCATATTTCTAGTAGCTGCAGTATTTTGTTATTATGTTATTTCAGACATCGCTCACAGAACTGAGTCTAGAAATGCAGACGGACCGATTAAGAGCTGGTTTCTATCTCTCAGGGTGTGTGTTGGTTGCAGCAGTTGGTCTCTAGCCTCCAGTGTTGGTCCTTTTTCATCAAGTCATAGAATCATTGAATGATGACAATACAGATGGAGGCTATTTAACCTGTCATGCCCATGCAAGAGCAAATCAACTAGTCGCAGTCTGCTGCATTTTCCTCATAGCTGAGGAATTTTTTTTCTCTTCATGGCCTTATCCAATTGAAAGCCTTTGTTGCATCAGTTTGAGCTGGAGTGGAGATGGAGGAGAAGCTGCTGGGTTTAACCCCAAGGACTTTGGAACCCAGTCGGACCCAGCAATTTCCATTGTGAAATTGTCGAGAGAGGTAGATTCCAGGAGAGATCAGGTTGCTAAACAGACACTGTCCATACAATGTAAAGGGATATTGTTTTAGGAGCAAATATTTATGTAGATGCTTTTAATCTATTTTACAAAAACATATTTAAAAATTTATTCTTGGGATTTGGGTGTCATTAACAAGACCTGTAGCATATATTGCCAAACCCCAGTTACCTGTGGGGAAGATGATGTTTGACCTTCTTGAACCGCTGCAGTCTGTGTGGTGAAGATGCTCCCACAATGATGCTAGGTAAGAAGTTACAGATTATTCACCCAGCAATGGTGAAGGAATGGTGATATATGTCCAAATCAGCAACAATAATTTGTATTTATATAGCACCTTTAATGTATTAAATGTTCCAAGGCATTTCACGGAAATGTTATGAAGCAACATTTGACACCAAGCCTCACAAGGAGATATGAGGGCAGGTGAACAAAAGCTTGGTCAGAGAGGTAGGTTTTAAGGATTATCCTAACATAGGAAAGCGAAGTAGTGAGCAGGAGAGATTTAATGAGGAATATCCAGAAGGAACTGCAAGAACAGCCACTGATGGTAGAATGATCCATATTGACCGGAATTAGAAGAGAGTAGATATCTTGGAGGGTTGTGTGTTTGGAGGAGATTACAGAGATAGGGAGGGGCACGACCAGGGAGGATAACAAGGATGAGAATTTTCAAATTTAGCTGCTTCTTAAATGGGAGCCTTTGTAGGTCAGTGAGCACAGGGAGGATGGGCGTCTTGGTGTGATTAGGCACACGGGCAGCAGAGTCTGGAACAACCTCAATATCACTGGGAAGTTGAATGTGAGAGGCCGGCAACAGTGCAGTAAGTCCAGAAATAACAGAAATAGGGATGATCACAGCCACAGAAGGATTTGAAAACAAGGACGACAGTTTTAAAATTTCAGTGCTTCTTAAGCAGGAGCCTTTATAGGTCAGTGAGCACAGGGTGGTGGGTGAAAAAAACTTACTGCAAGTAAACACACGGGCAGCAGAGTGTTGTATCACCTCAAGATTACAAAGAGGGTGAATGTGGGGGGCCAGCCTGGGGTGTGTTAGGATTGTTAAGTCTTGAGGAAATAAAACAATGGATGAGTGTTTCAGAAGCAAATGATCTGAGACGAGGGTGGAGTCGGGCAATGTTACTGAGGTGGAAATTGGTGGTCTTGATGATGATGTGGATATGTGGTCAGAAGCTCATCTCAGGGTCAAACACTACACCAAAGTTGTGAACAGTCTGGTTCTGCCTCAGACAGTTGCCGGGGAGAGGGATGGAGTTGGTGGTTAGGGAGTGGAGTTTGTAGCAGGGACTGAGGACAATGGCTTTGGTCTTCCCGATATTTAAATGGGAGGAAATTTCTGCTAATTCGATCAGGGTGATGTGTGACTTGGAGGGGATCTTGAAGTTGATGGTGTTCACATACACCTGCCACCCTGGTCTTTCTGGTTGGTGCAGGTTGAGGTTTTTGGAATTTTTGTCAAAGTTCTGGCCAAGTTGTAGACATATAAAATCCCTCTCCTTCACCCCCTGCCTCTCTTGCCCCTCTCACGTTCTGTCCTCCTGTGGACACTAGAGTCTTGTGAGACCCAGACCGGGTGGCAGGTTCACTTCCCTGAAGGACATTAGTGAATCAGTTGTTTTTTACGACATTCCAGCAGTTTTCATGGCCACTTTTCCCTGGTGTCAGCCCCACAAATTACCGGATTCATTCAGCTCAATTTCACAATCTGCCTTTGTGTTTTACTGGTTTCACTCTCACTCCCTTTTTATCTGTTTTAAATCAATTTCACAGGATATTAGAAGTGGAGGATTTGCAGTTGGGAAACTCAAACCAAACATCACGTCAGGATCTGACGGAGTCGTCCAATTTATTGTAACCAGAATATCATCGGATTTTATACATGGAAGGAGAAAGTACCATCCACCATAGAGAGAAACCATGGAAGTGTGAGGACTGTGGGAAGGGATTCAGTTACCAGTCTAAGCTGGAAACTCATCGACGCACTCACACTGGGGAGCGGCCGTTCACCTGTTCTGAATGTGGGAAGGGATTCACTCAGTCGTCCACGCTGCTGACACACCAGCGAGTTCACACTGGGGAGAGGCCGTTCACCTGCTCCAAGTGTGGGAAGGGATTCATTAATTCAACTAACTTGCTGACACACCAGCGAGTTCACACGTGTGAAGAGATTCACTCTGTCATCTGACCTGCTGACACACCAATGAATTCACACCGGGGAGAGGCCATTCACCTGCTGCATGTGTGGGAAGGGATTCACAAGATCATCCCATCTACTGAGACACCAACAAGTTCACACTGATGAGAGACCTTTTAAATGCTCGGACTGTGACAAGTGCTATAAAAGTTCTGGGCACCTGATGTCCCATCGACATGCTCACACTGATGAGAGACCATTCAGGTGTTCTCACTGTGGGACTGAGTTCAGGCGATCATCTGACTTCATTGCACACCAGCGCATTCATACTGGGGAGAGGCCTTTCATCTGCTCAAAGTGTGGGAAGGGATTCACTCAGTCATCCAACCTGCTGAGACACCAGCAAGTTCACAATGGGAAGAGACCAGTCACCTTGTCCTTGTGTCGAAAGGGATTCACTCAGACAGCCACCTTTCTAACACCCCATCGAGTTCTCACTGAGTGACAGAAGGGATTCACTCAGCCATCCTATTCACTGAAACAACAGCAAGTTCACAGTGTGGAGGGACATTTAAATACCCATATCATGGGAAATCCAACAAAGGTTCCCGGGAAGTGATATCCAATCAAAATGTTCACATCGCCAGGAACTGTTCAGGTGCTCTCACTTTAGAACTGGGTTTAGGATTTCATCTCAACTCACTGTACACCATAAACTAGTGAGTTCATAGTGTGGAAAGGCCTGCTGTGGGAAGGGATTTTCTCACTTATCCCACCTGCTAGTCACTAGTGACTTCACAAGTAACTACAGTAATTGAATTTTGCTGTTAATCACATCCAGGACTGAACCATGTTCATTGAGATCTGTTGGTGCTGATGTTCATCAACACCAGCCCTGTTATGGGTGTTAATATTGAGGATAAATGTCAAATAAATCAGCACTGCATTAAATAGAGTATCAATTCTTTTTAATATCTCTACCTCACGTTAGTTCCTTTTGAAGGTTTGTCCCTCTCCCCTGTCTCCTCCATCCTCAGCACCAACAACAAGTATGAGGAGCTCATTGAGCTTCTTTGTCACTAAGATTGAGACAGTCTGATCAATTGCCTCTGCTGCTTCTCTCCCTCCCACTACACTATCCCACTGGGCCATACTGCCTCTAAAGTTCTCCCTTTCCCGAGCCCCGAACCTTCATCTTTCTCTAGTTTCCCTCCCATTTCCTCTCATGCCCTCCCAGGGATCATCTTGTCCATGAGACCTACTCCTGCTCCATCAACCCTATTCCCTCAAAACTCCTGACCACCCAACTTCCCCATGTATGCTGACTTTGTTAATGGTTCTCTTTAAATACTGCCCCTCTTTCCTTCTTATCTGCCATCATCACCCCCTCCTCAATAAAAACAATCCTTCACCTCAGTCGTTGCAAACTACCGCCCCTTCGCACTACCCTTTCCTCTTCAAGGTCTTTCTCACCTCCCAAATCCATGCCCCTCTTTCCTAGAACTCAACCTTTGAATACCTCCAATAAGATTTCTGTCTCTGCCACAGTATCCAAACAACCCTGATTAAAGTCACAAATTACATCTTATTTGAGCGTGACAAAAGTAAACTACCCATCGTTTTCCTTCCTGGCCTGCCTGCAGTTTCTAACATCATTGATCAAACCATCCTCCTGCAATGTCTCTGCACTGTTATGCAGCTGGATTCCTTTCTTATCTATCTAATTGTTGTCAGAGGATAACCTATAGAAACTGTGATTGTTTGAGTTATATTTTTACACACTCGCTCACTTAGTAAGTGATCAGGTGTCACTGAACTTTGACAAAATGTTCTGATATCATGCTTACAGTGACTGCATCTTGCAAACCAAGTCTCTCTAATTACACCAGCCCTTCTGGATAAAATCCAAAGAGAAGAGTAAAAATTTACAGTCCACCGCGCAAGCTCTTAGTGGTAAAAAAAAATCTGATACTTCCCATTAAAATGCAAAGCATTACTGACCAGCTGTGGATTGCTCTGTTTCAAATTTCTTGAAACAGACCCATTGCCAAGATTGGCTAACAGATCCATTGTTGGAAGATGCGGATTGTGAGACGGATTTTGGCCTTTCTTATTTTGCAATCCTTATGTGATCAGAATCTCCTCCTCACTTCCCCAGATGCAGACAAAGAAAAACGAAGACTGGGTCTCCAATGGCGGCCGGGTCACCCACAATCCCTTGCGTCTCAGAAACCGCTCTGTCTGCCGCGGGTTGGTGGGCAGTTACGCGCATGCTCGGAGGGTCCTGGTCTCTTTGTTTGAGGTTGTTCCCGGAGAGAAGCCGGAAGCGGCGGATAGTGAGAGTGGAGAATGTTCATTGTTTAATATTCGGCTCTGGGGCCGCACTCGGGATTTGGAAAACCCCCCCACCCCACCCGGGGTTTATTAACCCCACCCGGGGCTAATTAACCCCGCCCCCCCAGCCGGGGTTTATTAACCCCGCCCCCCCAGCCGGGGTTTATTAACTCCGCCCCCCCCAGCCGGGGTTTATTAACCCCGCCCCCCCCCACCCGGGGTTTATTAAACCCGCCCCCCCCCACCCGGGGTTTATTAAACCCGCCCCCCCCCCACCCGGGGTTTATTAAACCCGCCCCCCCCCCACCCGGGGTTTATTAAACCCACCCCCGCCCCCCCCCACCCGGGGTTTATTAAACCCGCCCCCCCCCACCCGGGGTTTATTAAACCCGCCCCCCCCACCCCACCCGGGGTTTATTAAACCCGCCCCCCCCCACCCCACCCGGGGTTTATTAAACCCGCCCCCCCCCCCACCCGGGGTTTATTAAACCCGCCCCCCCCCCCACCCGGGGTTTATTAAACCCGCCCCCCCCCCCACCCGGGGTTTATTAAACCCGCCCCCCCCCCCACCCGGGGTTTATTAAACCCGCCCCCCCCCCACCCGGGGTTTATTAACCCCGCCCCCCCCCACCCGAGGTTTATTAAACCCGCCCCCCCCCCACCCGAGGTTTATTAACCCCGCCGCCCCCCCCCCACCCGAGGTTTATTAACCCTGCCCCCCCCAACCCGGGGTTTATTACACCCGCCCCCCCACCCTACCCCACCCGGGGTTTATTACCCCCGCCCCCCACCCCACCCCACCCCACCCGGGGTTTATTACCCCCGCCCCCCCCCCCCCACCCCACCCCACCCCACCCCACCTCACCTCACCTCACCTGGGGTTTATTACCCCCGCCCCCCCACCCCCCCAGGTGTTTATTAACCCCGCCCCCCACCCCCCCAGGTGTTTATTAACCCCGCCCCCCCAGGTGTTTATTAACCCCGCCCCCCACCCCCCCAGGTGTTTATTAACCCCGCCCCCCCACCCCCCCAGGTGTTTATTAACCCCGCCCCCCACGTGTTTATTAACCCCGCCCCCCCAGGTGTTTATTAACCCCGCCCCCCCAGGTGTTTATTAACCCCGCCCCCCCACCCCCCAGGTGTTTATTAACCCCGCCCCCCCAGGTGTTTATTAACCCCGCCCCCCCACCCCCCCAGGTGTTTATTAACCCCGCCCCCCACGTGTTTATTAACCCCGCCCCCCCACGTGTTTATTAACCCCGCCCCCCCACCCCCCCAGGTGTTTATTAACCCGCTCCCGACAGTGACTTCTCACCTGACAGCTCACAATGCCCGGCTGATTGAAGGCAGCTCCGGCCCAATAGGAGAGGAGGCAGGATTGGAGGACCAAACAAGGGAGCGGCTGATCCTCTAACCAATCGGAGTGAATGAGGGGGCGGGGCTGAGCCTGGACCTCTCTGATTGGCTGAAATTCCGCATCATTTTGAAAACTGATTTGTCTAAAATTCCACTGCCCCGTGTAAAACGTTACAGATGATTTGTTGTTGTGAAGGAGGTGTCAGCTGTGGCTCAGTTCATAGCACCCTCGCCTTTGAATCAGAGGGTTGTGGGTTAATGTTCCACTCCCGGAAACCAAGAACTGTGATTACTCTCGAAAGAGTTGCAATCTGTGACTGTTGATAACTCGAAAGAATTTTTTTTTGTTGTTGTGAGGTGCATTATTTGGTAGAATTAGAGTGAAGGAATGGGATTGATCCACAGCCTGAGTCACCAGTTTGAGGACAAGAGGAGAGAGAATCTGGAGAGGAGAAAAGAATAAGTTGGAGACTGGACACTGAATCTGGAACAATGAGCAGAGAGGGAGAGGAGTGTGTGGGACAGAGATTTATAGAATTGTGGGAATGAAGGGGCGGGGGGGAATGTTCCATAGAAACTAGAATTGTCTGTTCTGAATTTTGATACTGTATTTACAGTGATAACTTCTGTAAACTCAATTTACATGGGGTTAGAAGGGGAGGATTTGCAGGCAGGAAACTCAAACCAAAAATCTCAACAAGATCTCATGCAATCACTTCATTCATATATGGTCAGCTTCCAATTAGGGGACGAAAAATAATTAGATAAAAGCAAAATACTGCAGTTGCTGGAAATCTGAAACAAAAATAAAAATAGCTGGAAAAACTCAGCAGGTCTGACAGAATCTGTGGAGAGGAATACAGTTAACGTTTTGAGTCCATTTGACTTTTCTAATGAAGAGTCATACGAACTCGAAACGTTAACTGTATTCCTCTCCGCAGATGGTGTCAGACCTGCTGAGTTTTCCAGCTATTTTTGTTTTTGAAGGAGAAATAATTGTTTGTTTTGCCTGTGCATTTAAATTATCATTGAAATTGGAAAAGTACTGAGACACGCGTATCAAAGTGAGAGTCTTTCAATGAACTATGTGTGGTACGAGCTTTAACCAGTTTCACAGCCTGATAAAACCACAACAATCAAAGTGTGGAGAAACCACACATAAGTTGTGTGTGGACAAGGCTCCAATCGATCATCCAACCTGGAGAGACACAAAGAAACTTGCACCATGGAGAAATCAGGTGTGATAGATCAGAAAGAAACAAGAGAAAGTTGCAAGTCAGGGCTAGGACAATGGAAAACTTCAGAGCCAGGTGGGCTAGTGGAAGGGAGGGAAGCAGCAGAGGCAGCTGATCGGATTGTCTCAATCTCAGTGACAAAGAAGCTCCATGAGCTCCTCACATTTGTTGTTGGAGGGGAGGATGGGGGAGACAGGGGAGAGTGAAAACCCTTCAAAAGGATCTAACATGTGTTAGAGATATTAAAAAGAGACTCAATACACTGTCTGCTTAACACAACATGATTTATTTGACTTATATTAGCAACTTAACTGCCATAATAAAAACTGGAAATGCTGGAAATGGTCAGCAGGTCTGACAGCGTCTGTGGAGAGAGAAACAGACTTAACGTTTCAAGTCCACATGACTCTTCTTTAGAGCTAAAGAGAAGTTGAAATGTGATGGAATTTATACTGTTTAAGGGGGCTGGAGCAAGTAAAGCAGGATAGGTCAGCGACAGGTGGAGGCTAAGGAGAGATAGACAAATGTCATGGACAAAAGACAAAAGGAGTGTTAATTGCAGTGGTGAAGACTAAAGAACGTGCTGATAGTGGCACAAAGGTAAGAAAGCAGAATGTGTGAAGAGCAGGACAAGAGTCAGCATTCTGTGAAAGAACAACATAGAAACAAGTGACAGATGGCCCTGTTGGGGGAGGGGGAGGTGCCATAACTGGGCTGGAGTTTATTAACATCAATCAAAATTCAATCACTGTTGTTACTCATGAACATGCTGGTGTTTCAGCAGGTCAGGTGACTGAGTGAATCCCTTCCCACACTTGGAGCAGATGAAAGGTCTCCCTCCAGTGTGCACTCGCTGGTGTGACAGCAGGCTGAATGACTGAGTGAATCCCTTCCCACAGTCAGAGCAGGTGAACGGCCTCTCTGCAGTGTGAGTGCGCTGGTGTACAGTGAGTTCATCTGATTCCCTGAATCTAGTGCCGCAGTGAGAGAAGCTGAACGGTCTCTCCCCAGTGTGAATTCGCCGGTGTGTCAGCAGGCTGGATGACTGAGTAAATCCCTTCCCACACTCAAAGCAGGTAAACGGCCTCTCCCCAGTGTGAACCCGCTGGTGCGTCAGCAAGTCAGATGACCGAGTAAATCCCTTCCCACACTCTGAGCAGGTGAATGGTCTCTCCCCAGTGTGAACCCGCTGGTGCGTCAGCAAGTCAGATGACCGAGTAAATCCCTTCCCACACTCTGAGCAGGTGAATGGTCTCTCCCAAGTGTGAACCCGCTGATGTGTCAGCAGGTTGGATGACTGAGTAAATCCCTTCCCACACTGGGAGCAGGTGTACGGCCTCTGCCCAGTGTGAATGCGTCGATGAATTTCCAGCAAAGACAGGGTTATGAATCCCTTTCCACAGTCCCCACATTTCCACTGTCTCTCCCCACTGTGAACGGTGTTTTTTCCTTCCATTTCAAAATCTGATAATATTCAGGTTACGATAAATTGGGTGACTCTGTCAGATCCTGATATGATGTTTGATTTGAGTTTCCTGACTGAAAATCCTTCCCTTCTAATACCCTGTGAAATGGATTTAAAATTGAAAAGAGTGTGAGAGAGAACCCACAAAAACAGGTTGTGAAATTGAGCTGAATGAATCTGGCAATTTGTGGCACTAGCAAAAAGTGGCCATAAAAGCTGCTGGATTGTAATAAAAACCCAACTAGATCAGTAATGCCCTTCAGGAGGAAACCTGCCATGCCTGGTCTGGGCCCACACAAGACTTTGGTCTCCATAAGAGGAGACTGATAGAGAGAAAGAGAGAGTGAGAATCACAGAATTGTTACAGTGCAGAAGGATTCCATTTGGCCCATCATGTCTGCACTGGCTCTCCGAATGAGCATTTCATCTAGTGCCTTTCTCCTACCTTCTCCCATAACCCCGCAGATAGTTTATTTTCAAATAATCATCTAATTCCTTCTTGGATACTTTTATGGATACTCCAACACAATCTCAGGCAGTGCATTCCAGACCCTAACCACTTGCTGTGTGAAAAAGTTTTTTCTCATATACTTTTTCCTTCTTTTACCAATCAGCTTAAATCTGTGTCCTCTGGTTCTCCATCCTTCTGCCAATGGGAACAGTTGCTCTCTATCTATTCATGCTTTTCAATACGTCTATCAAATCTCCTCTCAGCCTTCTTTTCTCCAAGGAGAACCATCCCAACTTCTCCAATCTATCTTCATAACCGAAATCTCTCATCCCTGGATCCATTCTTGTAAATCTCCTCTGCACTCCCTCCAGTGCCTTCACATCCTTCCTGAAATGCAGTGCCCAAATTACTCCAGCTGAGGTCTAACTAGTGTAGTACATAAGCTCAGCCTAACCTCCTTGCTCAAGTATTCTGTGCCCCTATTAATAAAGTCCAGGATTCCATATGTGCTATTAACTAATCTCTTAAACCGTCCTGCCACCTCTAATGATATGCGCATAGACACCCAGGTCCCTTATGCTCCTACACCCCCTTTCGTGTTGTACCCTTTATTTAATATTGTCTCTCCAAGATTTTCCAAACGAAATGCATCACCTCAGACTTCGCTGCATTAAATTTCATCTGCCATTGTTCCGCCCTTTCCATCAACTTGTCTATGTCGTTTTGAAGTTCTACGCTAGCCTCCTCACAGTTTACAATGCTTCCAAGTTTTGTATTGTATGCAAAATCATAATATTGGTGACTATACACCAAGGTTTAAATCATTTATCTGTCAGGAAAAGCAAGAGTTCCAATACCGACCCCTCGGAAACTCCACTACAAATCTTCCTCCAGCCCGGAAAACATCCATTAACCATTACTCTTTATTTCCTGTCATTCCGCCAATTCTGTATCCATGTTGTTGCTGTCCGTTTTATTCCATGAGTTATAACTTTTCTCACAAGTCTGTTGTGTGACACTGTATCAAATGCCTGGAGAGAGGTGGAGAAGCAGAAGGCGAAGTTGTTTCTAAGAAGCGGGACTGGAGGACTGATGAAGTCATCTAGTTCTCCCACCAATCAGAGTGCCTGTTAAGGGCGGGGTTTGCCGAATTAAGTGGGCGGGGCTGAGCGGTGTACTCCCTCTGGCTGCCTGGCCCAGTATTGCCCCTTATAAATATGGCGGCTGCACATTGCTCTCTATGAAGATGGCGACCGTGAACGCGGGCCACCAACCGGAAATGCCGCCCCGAATTGTGGCCAACGCGAGACAAGTAGGTTCCTTTTCTGGTGCTTGACGCCTCCACTGGGTGTTTAGCAGGCCTTTCCACCCATTCCACCGCCTCCATTATCCTCCTACAATCGACTGTTACTCACCCGTTGCACAGTCGAGATGACTCCCTCCCCCTTCAGCACCCACAATACGCATGCTCTAGCCACAGCCCGGTAATGCGCCTGCGCAATGGCCTCCTGCAATGAGTATAGGGCATATTCTCTTTCGCCGCGAATGCTGGGTAAGAACCCCGCCATTTAAAGGCGATGTTGTTGAAATGAAAATTCCGTTTAGTGATCCAATTACGACTGGGGCCATAGGGCCAAGATATAAAATTATTAAAACAATTAGTATAGAATACTAAACTTAAAAGAAGTGGCTGCAGAGACAGTCGATGCATCATTTATAATCCTCCAAAATTCCTCAAATTCTGGAAAGGTCCTAATGGTTTGGAAAATAGCTAATGTAATATCGTTATTCAAGAAAATATGGATGAAGACAGAAGCAGGAATTTTCAGGGCCATTAGCCTAACATGCGTCATAGGGAAATTGCTGGAATCCATCATTAAGGAGTTTATAGCACGATACTTAGAAAATCATAACATGATCAGGCAGAGTCAATATGGCTTTGTGAAGGGAAATCATACTTAACTAATTTATCAGAGTTTTTTGAGGGAATAACAAGCAACGTGGAAAAAAGGGGAGCCTGTAGATGTGGTGTACTTGGATTTCCAAAAGCCATTTAATAAGGTGCCACATCAAAGCTTCCTACACAAGATTAGAGAACATGGTGTAGAAGATAAAATATTAGCATGGGCGAAGGCTGGTTAGCTAACAGGAAGCAGAGAGTAGGGACAAATGGCTCTTTTTCAGGATGGCAAGATGTGACTACTGGAGTGCCACAGGGTTCAGTGCTGGGTCCTCAACTATTTACAATCTACATCAATGATTTGGATAAAGGGACTGAATTTATGGTTTCTACATTTGCCAATGACACCAAGATAGGTAGATCTTAAAAGAAGTGGCGGCACAGACTGCAGATGCATTGGTTATACTCTTCCAAATTTCCTTAGATTCTGGAAATGGATTGGAAAATAGCAAAAGCAACATTGTTATTCAAGAAAGGAAGGAGGCAGAAAGCAGGAAACGAAAGGCCAGTTAGCATAACATCTATCATAAGGAAAATGCTAGAATCCATTATTGAGGAGGTTAAAGCAGGATACTTAGATAATCAAGATTTGATCAGGTTGAACCAACATGGCTTTGTGAAAGGGAAATTGTGTTTAACTAATCTGTTAGAGTTTTTTGATGAAGTAACATTCAAGGTGGATACAGGGAAACCAACAGATATGGTGTACTTGGATTTGCAGAAGGCATTTGATAAGGTGCCACATAAAAGATTGTTGCACAATACAAAGACACATGGTGTAGGAGGTAACATATTAGCATAGATAAATGATTGCTTGGCTAACAGTAAGCAGAAAGCAGAGATAAATCTGTCTTTTTCGGATTGGCAAGCTGTAACTAGCGGAGTGTCACAGGGATCATTGCTGGGTCCTCAACAATTTACAATCTACATCAATGATTTGGATGAAGGGTCCGAATGTATGGTAGCTAAATTTGCTGATGACATGAATAGAGATAGGAAAAGAAGTTGTCAAGAGGAAGTCGAGAGTCTGCAAAGTGATATGGACAGGTTAAGTGCGTGGGCAAAAATTTGACAGATGGAGTATAACGTGGGAAAATGTGAACTTGTCCACTCTGGCAGGAAGAATAGAAAACAGTCTACAATACAAGTGGAGAGTAGAACTCAGTAATACAGAGGGCTCTGGTCCTCGAGCCCATTCTGCCATTTAATAACATCATGGCTGATCTGATTTTTGCCTCAACTTCACATTCCAGCTACCCCCAATAACCTTTGGCTCCTTTGTTAGTCAAGATTAGCCAAGTTCCTCAGGGTAGTGTCCTAGGCCCAATCATCTTCAGCTGCTTCATCAATGACAGACCTTCCATCATAAGGTCAGAAGTGTGGATGTTCGCTGATGATTGTACAATGTTCAGAACCATTTGTGACTCCTCAAATACTGAAATATCCATGTCCAAATACAGCAAGACCTGCACAATATCCAGGCATGGGCTGACAAGAGGCAAGTAACACTTACACCACACAACTGCCAGGCAATGACCATCTCCAACAAGAAAGAATCTAACCTCTACATTCAAGGGCATTACCATCAGTGAATCCCCCACTGTCAACATCCTGGGGGTTACCACTGACCACATCATTGAAGATATAAATACTGTGGTCACAAGAGCAGGTCAGAGGCTTGGAATCGTGTGGCCAGGAACTCAACTCCTGACTTCCCAAAGTCTGCCCACCACCGACGAGACACAAGTCTGGAGTGTAATGGAATACTCCCCACTTGCCTGGATGAGTGCACCTCCAACAACACTCAAGAAGCTCGAAACCATCCAGGACAAAGCAGCCCGCTTGATTGGCACCCCATCCACATACATTGACTCCCTCCACCACCTAAGTACAGTGGCAGCAGTGTGTACCATCTACAAGATTCATTGCAGAAACTTACCAAGGCTCCTTAGGCAGCACCTTCCATACCCTATAAGTGATCTAGAAGGACAAGGGCAGCAGATAGATGGGAACACCACCACCTGGAAGTTCCCCTCCAAACCACTCACATCCTGACTTAGAAATATATTGCCTTTATTTCACTGTCGCTGGGTCAAAATCCTGGAACTCCCTCCCTAACAGCACTGTGGGTATACCTACGCCACATGGACTGCAGTAGTTCAAGAAGGCAACTCACCACCACCTTCTCAAGGGCAATTAGGGATGGGCAACAAATGCTGGTCTAGCCAGTAGCACCCACATCTCATGAATGAATAAGAAAAAAATCTACTACTGCCTTTAAAATATTCATTGACACTGCCTCCACTGTTCTCTGGGGAACAGAGTTCCAAAGATTCACAACTGGCCGAGAGAAAAAAAATTCTTCTCATCTCCATCTTAATTGGGAGACCTTTTATTTTAAAATGTGCCCCCTCGTTCTAGTTTCTCCCCCGAGGGGAAAGATCCTTTCAGCATCTATCCTGTCAAGTCCTCTCAGGATCTTATATGTTTCAGGAAGATCACCTCTCCATTTTCTAAATGCCAATGGATACAGGCCCAGCCTGTCCAACCTTTCTTCATAAG
The DNA here is from genome assembly GCF_964194155.1 of Cetorhinus maximus. NCBI lineage: Eukaryota > Metazoa > Chordata > Chondrichthyes > Lamniformes > Cetorhinidae > Cetorhinus > Cetorhinus maximus. The sequence continues at coordinate 14,347 of NW_027596626.1, forward strand.
ATAACCCCCTTCATCCCAGAAATCAACCAAGTTTACCTTCTCTGAACCGCTTCTAATGCATTTATATCCTTTCTTAAATAAGGAGACCAATACTGTACACAGTACTCCAGATGTGGTCTCACCAATGTCCTGTAGAACTGTAGTGAAACATCCCTACTTTTATATTCCATTCCCCTTGTAATAGACAACAACATTCCATTTGCCTTCCTAATCGCTTGCTCTACCTGCAGACTAACCTTTTCTGATTCATTTACCAGGGCACCCAGATCTCTCTGCCTCAGAGCTCTGTGGTCTCTCTCCATTTAAATAATATTCTGCTTTTCTATTCTTCCTGCCAAAGTGGACAAGTTCACTTTTCCTACATTATACTCCATTTGCTTGTCCACTCTCTCTAAATAGTAGAGGTTCTATACAAATAGTATATTTTTATCCTGATATATAAATATACTTACATATAAATAGTTGAGTTATATAAATATGTGAGGCTCCAGAACTGATGCCTGAGGCACTCCACTCATCACAGCTTGCCAACCTGAAAAAGACCCATTTATTGCTACTCTCTGCTTCCAGTTAGCTAACTAATCTGCTATCCATGCTAATATGTTACCCCTTACACCATGAGTTCTTATTTTGCATCACTACCTTATTGGCATGTCACCAAATAATGCTCTGGGTATTGGTGAATGGAACTGCAGAGGGCAATTGAAGCAGGAAGTGAGGAGAGGAAACCATATAAAAGTTCACTCATGACCTTTAGGGAAGGAAATCTGCCATCCTTACCTGGCCTGGCCTACACGAGACTCCAGACCACAGCAATGTGGTTGACTCTTAACTACCCTCAAATGGCAATTAGGGATGGGCAACAAATGTTAGCACTGCCTGCAATACCCATCCCAGGAAATAAATTAAAGAAAGGAGTGACAAATGGATATTCTTCAGACTATCCAGTTCTCTCCCAGGGTTGGTGTTTTGACCATTGCTCTTCTCAATATAAAGGAATGATTGGGTTTCGCTTTATGGGTTTAAAATCAAAATTTCCAGATGATTTTACAATAGGAAATGGGCAGAACAGTGAAGAGGAATATAAGTGACTCACTGTGAATACATAGGTTAGTAACTCGTGCAGGTAACATGTCAGATTAAATTTAACACAGAAAATATGAAGTGATATATTTCCTCAATTAAAAAGCTAAAATATTCACTAAATGCTTATGGTTTAGAAGGATTGGAGAAACAGAACAGTAAAGACAGGGAAGATTCTAGTTTACATTTTCTCATTAATAAACACACTGATGAGGTTTCATGTCAGCAACTTTAATACCTTCTAAAGAAATACAGAAATAAAGAAATGAGCAGATTCACGCCCTCTACTCTATTTTATATTGTTCCATCAATCTGAGTAAACATCCAAGTCCCAAGTGTCATAGAGAGTCATAGAGGTCTACAGCACAGAAAAAGGCCCTTCGGTCCATCACGTCTGCGCCATTGAAGCAAGTACCGAACTATTCTAATCCCATTTTCCAGCACTAGGCCCATAGCTTTGATTGCCATGGCATCGCAAGTGCACTTCCAAATACTTCTGAAATGTTATGAGGGTTTCTTCCTCTACCACCCTTTCAGGCAGTGAGTTCCAGATTCCCATCACCCTCTGGGTGAAAAAATTCTTCCTCACAGCCCCTCAAAACCTCCTTCCCCCTACCTTAAATCTATGCCCCCTGGTTATTGATCCCTCCACCAAGGGGAAAAGTTCCTTCCTGTCTACCCTATCTATGCCCCTCATAATTTTATACACCTCAATCATGTCCCCCCTCAATCTCCTCTGCTCCAGGGAAAATAACCCCAGTCTATCCAATCTCCCCTCACAACTAAAACTCTCCAGCCTAGACAACATCCTGGTAAATCTCCTCTGCACTCTCTCCAGTGCAATCACCTCCTTCCTATAATGCGGATTCCAGAACTGCACGCAATACTCTAGCTGTGGCCTAACCAGCATTTTATTCAGTTCCAGCATAACCTCCCTGTTCTTATATTCTATGCTTTGGCTAATAAAGGCAAGTATCCCATATGCCTTCTTAACCACTTGTCACGCTACCTTAAGGGACCGGTGGACATGCACACCAAGGTCACTCTGATCCTCAGTACTTCCCAGGGTCCTACCATTCATCGTTTTATTCCCGTGCCTTGTTTGTCCTGCCCAAGTGCATCACCTCACGCTTCTCTGGATTAAATTCCATTTGCCACTGATCAGCCCATCTGTACAGCCTGTCTATATCCTCCTGTAATCTAAGGCTATCCTCCTCACGATTTACCACCCCACCAATTTTCATGCCATCCGCGAACTTACTGATCAACCCTCCTACATTCAAGTCTAAATTGTTTATATATACCACAAATAGCAAGGGACCCAACACCAATCCCTGTGGAACCCCACTGGACACAGGCATCCAGTCACAAAAACACCCCTCGACCATCACCGTCTGCTTCCTGCCACTCAGCCAATTCTGGATCCAATTTGCCAAATTGCCTTGGATCCCATGGGCTCTTATCTTCATTATCAGTCTCCCATGCGGGATCTTATCAACAGCCTTGCTGAAGTCCAAGTAGACTACGTCAAATGCACTGCCCTCATCTACACACCTGGTCACCTCTTCAAAAAATTCAATCAAATTGGTCAGACATGACCTCCCCTTAAAATAACCATGCTGACTGTCCTTGATTAATCCCTGCCTCTCCAACTGTAGATTAATTCTGTCCCTCAGAGTTGCTTCCAATAGTTTCCCCACCACTGAGGTTAGACTGACCGGCCTGTAGTTCCCTATTTATACCTTCCTCCCTTCTTGAATAATGGTATCACATTGGCTGTCCTCTGGCACCTCTCCTGTGGCCAGAGAGGTATTGAAAATTATTGCCAGCACCCCTGCTATCTCCTCCCTTGCTTCACTCAACAGCCTGGGATACATTTCATCTGGGCCTGGAGATATATCTCCTTTTAAGCCTGCCAGACCATTTAGAACCTCCTCCCTTTCAATTCTAATTTGTTTAATTATATCACAGTCCTTCTACCTGATTTCCATACCCACGTCGTCCCTCTCACTTGTGAACACAAACACAAAGCATTCATTTAGAAACCTACCTACTTCTTCCGGCTACACACACATTACCACTGTGGTCCTTAATGGGCCCGACTCTTTCCCTACTTATCCTCTTACTCTTAATGTACTTGTAAAATAACTTTGGATTTTCCTTTATTTTACCTGCCAATGTTTTTTCATGCCCCCTTTTTGCTCTCCTAATCTCCTTTTTATGTTCCCCCCTACACATTCTATATTCCTCTTGGGCTTCCGTTGTTTTGAGCCCAGGGTATCTGCCATAAGCCTCCCTTTATCCAATCCACAGTCACTTACATGGTCAGCCAGCTGGATGGAACCCCGGGCACCCTGAGCTTGATCTCCGGTATCTTCAGTCCTGATTGCACCCTTACATCAGAACCCTTCACTTTTATACTCTGTAGTGATCCAGCTCTGGCCCCTGACTCTTTGTCTCCTCTGTTGGGTTTTGGCAGGAAGTGAGGAAAAGACAGCTGGAATTTCTCTAATCCGTGATTTACAAGGACACCTTCCCTCGTTCCCAGCAGTTACTTTTCTTCAGTAATTTTCTCATTCTCCCTAAACTCCCCTGCCTACTCTTAATTCTGTTATTTCTTTTAGTTTTACATTATAGATATAAACATCATAGATGATAATCTAATCTATTCCATTCCTCACTTTGTTTACATTTCTGTTGTGGTTAATAACAGACAAACTCTGTCCTTTCCCCTAATCTGATTAGAGTTTCCAATGAGTCGATTCTGTGGAATGGAATGTCTTATCAGTGTTTCCATGGTGACCTGTCTGCAGTGAAGAGTCTGTTTGAGTTTCTAACTCTGACTAAACTTCTCTATCCCATAATATACGTTAGATCAGACATTGGATGTCAATGTATTTTAGTCATGTTGTGTTAATACCTCTAAAACCTACAAGGTATTCAGAGACACAAACCTTTAATGGTGGGAGGACAAGTTGGTAAAATCCTGGGTTTTATAATTCGGGGTGTAGAGTTCAAAAGGACAGAGGTCATGTAAACCTGTGCAAATCATTGGCTAGGCTGCGGTTAGAATATTGAGTCAAGTTTTGGGGATCTTACACCAGGAAGGATGTCAAGGCCATGGAGAGGGTGCAGAAGCGATTCACTGAGATGATCCCAGGGAAGAGAGGCTTTAGTTATCAGGAGAGATTAGAGAAACTGGGGCTCTTTTCATTAGAACAAAGGCCGATTGGAGATCTGAGGGAGAGGTTCAACATTTCATCAGGTAAATGAGGAAAAACTGTTTCCACCAGTCGGTGAGTCAGTAACTAGAGGACATCAAATTCAAATCATCACCAAAAGACTCAGAGCCAGGAATGGGATATGGAGCAGACTGTACAATAATGTCCAGGACACTCACTGTCCCTCCAGCTCTCTGTCTACACTGTCCCATCAAACACTCCGAGGGCAGGAACACGGGTGTGTTACTGATACCTCCCCAGGGTATCCGGGTGAGAAGAGGCACTCTAGAAGGTAAGGGGAGCTGGAAGCTGTCCATGAAAGTGGCCAAGGTTCTGAGAACTGGAAAAATCCAAAGTAATGATGAGGTGTTAGCCATGGCTCAGAGGTTGCATTCTCATGTCTGAGTCAGGAGGTTGTGGGTTCAAATCCACCTCTAGAATTTGAACATAAAATCTAGGCTGACATCCCACTGCAGTACTGAGAGAGCCCTGCAATGTCTGAGGTCCTGTCTTTCAGATGAGATGGAACGGGCAGGTGTAAGAGATCCATTGGGGCTATTTCAAAGAGCAGGAGATTTCTCCCCAGATTCTTGGTCAATATTTGTCCCTCAATCAATATCACTAAAGCAGACTATCTGGGTATTATCAACTTCTTGTCTGTGGGATCTTGCTGTGTACAAATGAGTTGCTGTATTTCCTACATTCCAACATCGACTGCACTTCAAAGGAATTTCATTGGCTGTAAAATGCTTTGGGACATCCTGATGTCATGAAAGGCTCTGCAGAAATACAAATCCTACTTTAACAGAGGAGAAAAGGCCCAAAAATGGAACAGTCAAGAACAGGATTTCAATTAATCTTCTCTTATCCTGGAGAAGACAAATATTCCACACACTGTGTTTGACACCAAGCTGGTTTATTTGATGTTTATCCAGAATATTAATCTCCAGCCCAGTTATTGGGGTCATTAACATCAGCAGAAACAAACACCAAGTATCAAAATGAACATGGTTCAGTTCTGGATGTGACTAACAGAAGCAATAATATCAAGATCGAAACCCTGCATTTACTTGTGAACTCGCTGGTGTCTCTGTAGGTGGGATTAATTAATGAATCTCTTCCCACATATGGAGCAGTTGAATGGCCTCTCCCCAGTGTGAACTTGTTGGTGTGTCAGGAGGCTGGATGACTGAGTGAATCCATTTCCACACACAGAGCAGGTGAACGGTTTCTCCCCAGTGTGAATACGTTGGTGAGTCAGCAAATCTGGTTTTCTTTTCAAGCTCTTCTCACAGTCAGAACATGTAAACGGTTTATCAGAATGAACAAGTTTGTGTGTCTGAAGGCAGGACAACCGAGTGAATCCCTTCCCACACATGGGGCAGGTGAACGGCCTCTCCCCAGTGTGAGTGCATCGATGAGCTTCCAGGTGGGATGGGGAACTGAATCTCTTCTCACAGTCCCCACATTTCCACGGTTTCTCCATGGTGTTGATGCCCTTGTGCCTCTCCAGGTTGGATGATCAGTTCACACTTCGACCAGACACAGAACACGTGTACAGTCTCTCCCCACTGTGAATGGTGTGATGTTTCCTCAGGTTCTGTGACTGGTTAAAGCTCTTGCCACAGTCAGTGCACTGGAACACTCTCACTCGAGTGTGTGTGTGTGTCTCGGTGATTTTCCAGTTACACTGATGTTTGAAATCTTTTCCTGCAGCCAGAACAGAGAAACATTTCTCCTTCCAGATTCAAAGGCCGTGATATTCAGGTCCTTCTGAATCTAGTTACTCTGTCAGATCTTGATATGAAGCTTGGTTTGAGTTTCCTGTCTGTAATTCCCCTGTTTAAGGTTTTTACAAAAACAATCACCAAGGACAGAACAAACATTTCTCTTGCTTTGAGTTTGCTGTGTGTAAATCCTCTCCTTCTAATCCCTGATTTTGAGTTTCCAAAATCCACCACTGTCAGCCCAGGATACAAACTCTGAATTATTATTTGAAGGGGAAGGGTGAACAGGGTTACAGGGAGAAGGCAGGGGAATGGCACGAGGTGAATTGCTTGTTCGGAGAGCCAGCACAGACATGATGGGCTGACTGGCCTCCTTCTGTGCTGTAACCATTCTGTGATTCTGTGAAATTCACAATATTCTCTCCTGTTTCCTGGCCCAGGATGATCGTGCATGCGCCCTGCTGCACACTGTCCCCCTAACCCGGGCCTGTCACTGGGGAATGCCGGACCGGTGCAAACATGGATTTGGGGTTTGCGGCCTACAGAAAGTATTTGTGAAGCTTCCTCACCCACCAGCCGGCTCCATCACTCCCTCTGTCTCCCCTCGACTGCTTACCGACTGCAGATACGAAAAACAAGTGTCATCCATGGCCATCACTCACACTGAGCATGCTCCAAACCCTGTTTGAAACTGTGCCTGTGCACTGGTCTCCTGTGGTGTAGATAGGGGACATTCCCCACCGTGGGGAATGCTGGGCAAATGTCCCACCACTGGAGGTTGCAGTTTGTGAATTTTGTTCTGTGATCGGTGGAGGTTCGGGCTGGAGGGCCAATCAGTATAATGAGGAGCAAAATTATACAGAAGCCCAAGTGCACAGACCCTCCATTATCCACCAGAAGGAATGGGGGTTAGTGAAGAATCGAGGGTCCCCCAAACAGCAGAAATAACAGCAAAATCTAACCCCGACAGTCAGATGTGAACTCACTGTTGTCTCAGCAGGTCGGATGAACGAGTGAATCTCTGCTCACACACAGAACATTTAAACAGCCTCTCTCCAGTAACAATGCACTGAACCATTTGATCTTTTTAAACTGGGATGTTAACAGGTGAGAAAACTGGCGGAAATCCCTTCACATGCGTGAAGTTTCTGAACCGTTTCTCAATGTGTCTGTCCTGCCAGTAGATGGAGTGAGCAAGTTAATCCTTTACCTCATGCAGTTGGTGAACACCCTCTCCCTGGCAGGACTGGACCAAGTTTCCAGCTCAGATGGGAAACTGAATCCGCCCACAGTCAATATCAACAACAGCTTGCATTTGTATAGCGCTTGCACCATCCTGTTCTGATGACGATCTGCTCAATGGTTGTAAGATGGCTACATGTTGGTAACAGTTATTCAGGTTAAACTTAGTACATTGTGTTTGAGCAGCAGTTTATAAAGTACAAAGAAGAATTTGATTCTGCACTATTGTCCATTGGGATGTAGGAGGGGCCTCATTTCTCTGATTCACATCCGTGTTTAAGCCAATTTGGAGCAGTGACCTTCCTGACCTTTCCAAACTGAGAATGTCTCAAACCCACTGGGATAAATCCCCAAACCTGGAATCACGAAAAATCCATCCAATCATTGATCTCCTATAGTCCCATTCTAGCCAATCATTAGCCTAGTAGGTTCTGTCTCTGGGTAGAGTTCCTGAGCCTCCCCCTATTGGCTTTTCACCCTGGGCCTGAGCACAAACACAAACTGGGTGTCTGTTTCCATGGTGCTGAGGTAACCCAGGACCTTCATGGTGACGAGTGTTCTAACTGTGTCAAAGCTGAATGCTGGAAATTAGTAACAAGGATTTCTAATTGATAATATTCCCCAGGTTTACAAGAGCTCGCTGTATTTCCACAATCAAAGAAGAACTTCCGCTTGTTCTTTCCTCAGGATAATAAGGGAGTTTTTGCAACACCAAAGCCACTTCTCACACATTCAAAACCTTGAGGCAGTAGAAAGTCCAAGGCAGTACATCTCATTGCACAGAGAATCTATTCAGAGAAATGTTTCTGACCATTTAATGCTTGCAATGCCTAATTTCTCAAAATACCCTCAACAGCCCCATCTTCTTACACAGCTCTCACTGTTCATTAATGTTTAACATGATCAGTCTCTCCTCAATCTTCCTATCGAAGTGTACCACCTCACATTTTTCTGTGTTGAATTTTGTCAGGCTTTGTGCCTGCCCAATCCAGCAGCCTGTTGATGTCCTCTTGAAGTTTCAGCAGGTTATTTGTAATTGTGAAGCTCTTCTCAGTCAGAGCATTTGAAACGTCTTTTATCAGAGTGAAGATGTTGATGTGTCAAGAGGTGGCTGAACAAGTAGATCCCTTCCCACACACGGAGCAGATAAATAGCAGCAGTAAGAGCCTCCTCTAAATGTGCACACGCTGGTGTCTCAGCAGATGTGAGTGAAACCCTTTCCACAGATGGAACAGGTGAATGGTGTCTCTCCATTGTGAATGCCCTGGTGTGTTAACAGCCTGGACGAAACAGTGAATCCCTTCCCACACAGCAAGCAGGTGAACGGCCTCTCCACAGTGTGAACTCGCTGGTGTGCCAGAAGGAGGGATGAGGAAATGAATCCTTTCCCACACTCGGAGCAGCTGAATGGCTTCTCTCCGGTGTGAACTCGCTCGTGTGACAGAAGACGGGATGAAACAGTGAATCGCTTCCCACAGAGAGAGCAGGTGAACGGCCTCTCCCCAGTGTGAACTCGCTCGTGTGTCACAAGATGGGATGCACAACTAAACCCCTTTCCACATACAGAACAAATGAATGGTCTCTCCCCAGTGTGAACTCGCTGGTGTGTCAGCAGGATAGATGACTGAGTGAATCCCTTCCCACACACACAGCAGGTGAATGGCCTCTCCCCAGTGTGAGTGCATCGATGAGTTTCCAGCTTGGATGGGTTATTGAATCCCTTCCCACAGTCCACACATTTCCATGGTTTCTCCATGGCGTGGATGTCCTTGAGTTTCTCCAGGTTGCATGTCCAGCTGAAGCCTTGTCCACACACACAACACGTACATGATTTCTCCCCGCTGTGAATAGTGTGATATTTTTTCAAGCTGTGTAACTGGTTAAAGCTCTTTCCACAGTTAGTTCACTGCAACACTCCCACTCAGATATCTGTGTCTCGGTGCTTTTGCAATCACATTGATGCTTGAAATCTTTTCCCTCAGACAGAACGGACAAACGTTTCCCTTTCCATATGCAAAGGCCAATGATATTCAATGATGAATCCAGTGACTATGTCAGATCCTGATGTGATGTTTGGTTTGAATTTTCCATTTGCGCATCCTCCCCTTATAATGCCCTGTAAAAGGAGTTTAGCAAAGTCAACAATAAGTACAGGGTGAAAATTCAGAACAGACAATTCAAGTCACTATCGAACATTTTTCCCTCTCTTGTTCCCCGAAACTGTAAATCCCCATCCTACACACTCTCCCTCCTCCCTGGGCTGATATTCAAAACCATCTCACCATCTCTGCCATTTCCCAGTTATCTCCCTCCCTCCCTCTACTCTGGCTAGGTTCAGTTCTCTGGTGCCTGTGTGGAGAGTTAGAATAAAATCAACGAATCAATGATTTTCTCTCCTGGTCACTGGGAACCTGAAGCTCTGCCCACTTTATTCTAGCCCCCAAATTACCAGATTCATTCAGCTCAGTATCACAACCTGCCTTTCTGTTTTTGTGATTCCCTCACACTCCCTTGTCCTGTTTTAAATTCATTTTTCAACGTGTTGGAAGAGGTGGATTTACAGATGGGAAACACAAACCGAACATCATATCAAGTTCTGACAGAGTCATGAGGATCTGAATATCATCGGCCTTTGAACATGGAAGCAAAGGGACCCGTTTCCAGCCTGGATAAACCGTATACGTGTTTTGTGTGTGTGGACGAGGCTTCAGCTCTTCTGCCCGAACACAAAACCAGCGCAGTCACACTGGAGAGAAACTGGAAATGTGGGGACTGTGGAAAGGTTTTCAGTTACCCATCAGAGCTGGAAACTCATTCGTGCAGTCACACCGGGGTCACACTTACCACAAACAGAGAAGGCAGCCCTGTTTGTCCTTCCACAATCAGATGCAGATGATACCCAGGTCCTGGTGAATTGAGGGACTTACGTCCTTGGCTTGCTGCATTGTTCCAGTGAAGCTCAACGCAAACTGTAGGAACAGCACCTCATCTTCCGACTAGGTACTTTACAGCCTTCCGGACTGAATATTGAGTTCAACAATTTTAGATCTTGAACTCCCTCCTCCATCCCCACCCCCTTTCCGTTTCTTCCCCCTCCTTTTTGTTTTTTCCAATAATTTATATAGATTTTTCTTTTCCCACCTATTTCCATTACTTTTAAATGTATTTCCACCCATTGTTTATCTATACCTTTTATGCCCTTTTAGTCTTATTTCACCCCACCCCCACTAGAGCTATCTGTACCTTGCTTGTCCTGCTCTCCACTCTTAATGAGCATATTCTTTTAGATAATATCACCACCTTCAACACCTCTTTGTTCTTTTGTCTGTGACATCTTTTGGTTATCTCCTCCTATCACTGCTTGCTTGTCCCAACAACCCCCCCCTTCTCCCCACCACCCTTAAACCAGCTTATATTTCACCCCTTTCCTATTTTTACTTAGTTCTGTTGAAGGGTCATGAGGACTCGAAACGTCAACTTTGTTCTTCTCCGCCGATGCTGCCAGACCTGCTGAGTTTTGCCAGGTATTTCTGTTTCTGACTTGCTCAGATCCTGATGGGATCTTTGGTTTGAATTTCCTGGTTCCAAATCCCATCATCCCTGTCGCCGCGCATGCGCCCGGCTGCACGCCCTCCCTTCTCAAGATGGCGGTGCGGCCGTTACCCTCGGGCCTGTCATCAGAAACCCCTCAACTGCTGTTCCGCTTGTTGAAAACACGGGATATGGGAGCCTATATGAGGTGTTTCTGAAGCCTCCAAATCCACCAGCCACCTCTATTCCTCTCCTGCCTCAAGTCATCTCTCCCCCACGGATTCAACAGGACATCGTCCAGCACCCGCACTGCGCATGCCCCAATCTCTGCCCCACAAAACGCATGCGCCGGGTCGTGCGGTTAGGGCCCCGCCCCTCATTCACTCCGATTGGTTGGAGGACCAGCAGCCCGAACTCGGTCCTCCAGCTCCAACTCGGTCCTCCAGCCCCGCCCCCTCTCTTCCTGTTGGTCCGGAATCACCATCCGCCGCTTCCTGCTTCTCTGCGGCACCAAACTGAACCAGAGGCCCAAATGGGAAAAGGTGGTTATTTCCGTTCATTTAACATCACTGCTAAAGTCAATGAAGGTAATTTGTTGTTTTGAGGCAAAGTATTTGGTAGAATTAGAGTGAAGGAGTGGGATTGATCCACAGCCTGAGTCACCAGTTTAAGGACAGGAGGAGAGAGAATCTGGAGAGGAGAAAAGAATAAGTTGGAGACTGGTCACTGAGTCTGGAACAATGAGCAGAGAGGGAGAGGAGTGTGTGGGACAGAGATTTATAGATTTGGGAGGAATGAGAGGGAAAAATGTTCCATAGAAACTAGAATTCTCTGTTCTGAATTTATATATTTAATACCACATGGACTGCAGCAGCTGAAGAAGGCAGCTCACCACCACCTTCTCAAGAGCAACTAGGAATGGGCAATAAATGCTGGCCCAGCCAGCGAAGCCCACATCCCATGAATGAATAAAAGAAAATATCCTGTATTTACAGTGATAACTTCTGTAAACTCATTTTACAGGCGGCTAGAAGGGGAGGATCTCACTGTCACTTGATTCAGCAGAACCTGAACATCACTGGCCTTTGTATGAGGAAGGGTAAACGTTTGTCTATTCTGTCTGTGGAAAAAGAGTTCAAACATCACTGTGACTGACAAAGCACCAAGACATTCACACACCCGAATGAGAGTGTTCCAGTGCACTGACTGTGGAAAGAGTTTTAATCAGTTACACAGACTGAATAAAAATCACACCATTCACAGCAGGGAGAAATCATTCATGTGTTCTGCTTGTGAACAAGGCTTCAACTGATTGTCCAGCCTGGGGAGACACAAGGACATCAGGTCCTCTGAGAAACCGTGGAAATGTGGGGACTGTGGGAAGGGATTGATTTCCCCATCAAAGCTAGAAACTCACCGACGCTCTGTCTCTTTCTGACATTTTTAAACATCAATGTGAATGGAAAAACACAGAGACACGCACCCCTGAGTGCGAGTGTTTCAGTGGATTGACTGGAGGGAGCTCTAACCAGTTACACAGCCTGAAAAAATATTGCACCATTCACAGCGGAGAGAGGCCGTACACATATTCTGTGTACAGATGAGGCTTCAGCTGATTGGCGAACATGCAGAGACACAAGGACACCTGCACCATAGAGAAACCGTGGAAATGTGAGGACTGTGGGAAGAGATTCCGTTCCCCATCTGCACTCGAAATTCATCGACGCATTCACACGGGGGAGAGGCCATTCACCTGCTCTCAGTGTGGCAAGGGATTCAATCACTCATCACATCTGGTTACACACAAGCGAGTTCACACCGGGGAGAGGCCGTTCACCTGCTCCGTGTGTGGCAAGGGATTCACTCAGTCATCACACCTGCGGTTGCACCAACGCGTTCACACTGGGCAGAGGCCGTTCATCTGCTCCGTCTGTGGGAAGGGATTCAATGAATCATCCACCCTGCAGAACCACAGTGTTGTTCACACTGGGGAGAGGCCATTCACTTGCCCCGTGTGTGAGAAGGGATTCACTTGGTTAACCAACCTTCTGCGGCACCAGATAGCGCACACCGGAGAGAGACCATTCACTTGCTCCGTGTGTGGGAAGGGATTCACTCGGACAACCAGCCTGCGGGCACACCGACGTGTTCATACTGGAGAGAGGCCATTCTCCTGCTCTGAATGTGGGAAGGGATTCCCAAATTCATCCAGCCTATGGAAGCACCGGTGAGTTCACACCGGGGAGAGGCCGTTCTCCTGCTCTCTGTGTGAGAAAGGATTCACTGAATCATCCAACCTGCTGAGACACCAGCGTGTTCACACTGGGGAGAGGCCTTTCACCTGTTCTGAGTGCGAGAAGGAATTTGCTGCTACATCCAGCCTGCGGAAGCACCGCCGAATTCACACAGAGGAGAGAGACCGTTCACTTGCTCTGAGTGTGCGAAAGGATTCACGGAGTCATCCAACCTGCTGAGACACCATTGCAGTCACACTGATTAGAGACCCTTTCGATGCTCTGACTGTGGGTGTTAATTGTATCAGTGTGGTTACATATACATAGGTGAAAGGAATTGATTGGATGGTTACTTGAGCACAGATAAAAAGAAACTGGCATGGAGTGGAGTCAGGAGTTATATAACTAAAGTTTCACTCTGTGAATAAGTCTGTACCAAGTAAAGATTGGCTCCAGTTTCTTTCTTCACCATAAGGCTGTCATGGTAACAGATTGCTTGCCTAATGGCGAAGAATGGAAACTAAACGGAGATAAAATTTTGGACAAAAGCTTACAGTCCTAGTAATTTTTGTGAGAAATGGCTGAAAGCAATTGTCAGGGTCTGATACCCAGCCTCTATTCTTGGAGTCTGAGCCATACGACCAGTGGAAGAATGAAGTGGATATGTGGACACGGGTTATGTCCCAACCAAGGAGGGAACAAGGTTTGGCCTTGGCACTGTCACTTCCTAACAAAAGTAAAATCAGAACAGAAGTATTTTGTGAGCTGGATGCCTGTCAGTTGAATATCGATGAAGGTTTGGATCTTCTATTCGGGTTCATTGATGAGATTTACAAGAAAGCCTGTGAGCATAATCGGAGTTTGACAGGTTTTGAATGAGGGTGAAAGCACCTTTAGCAGATCTGGATTGGAACAGCACTAATAGTTGAATGGGAACAATTAACAAGTGTTTCAGGACTAACTCAAAATTTGATTATGAGCCAAAGTGTAAAATCAGGGTCTTCAAAGTGACTCATGGCACAGAGAATTCTGAGGCTGAAGATCATGACAATTATCACTCTGAAGGAATTGTACTCGTCACAAAGAGTTTTGGTCCATTGATGAGTATATTGTTCACAGACGCTTTCAACTGTGCTGTGTTAGATAGTGGCTGCACCTCGACAGTATGTGGATCAGATTGGTGAAGATGTTACCCAGATTCACCTAATGGTGAAGATGGACACAAGGTTAAGGAGGGTTCAACTTGTTTAGGTTTGGGTGATGTCACACATTGAAGCCACTAAAAAGAGTGGTGATTCCATGCAAAATATCTGGATTCTGCCACTTTATCAGGACTGGTGTAGTCTTTCGTGAGATCCCCTCACTGTTGAGTAAACCTTAGATAAAAGGCACAATTGCAACTGGACATGAATCAAGATAAGACAACTGTTTTTGGAAAGTCAGTGAGACTGCAGTTTACTCAATCAGGACATTATTGTATCCCTTTAACAATATCTGCTGTTTCGAATCAGAGTGTTTGAGAAGGATTAATGGAATCAAGTGACAAGAATCAGCGAGAAGAAAAGCAAATTGTCTTAAAGCTACAAAGACAGTTTGCTCACCCTTCTTGTCAAGGATTGAAACTCCTGCAGGTTGGTGAAGAGTATACGAGGCTCATAGAAGAGATTAATGCAAGGTGTGAAATGTGTAAAAAAAGTATCGGAGGACACCGTCACATCCTATTGTAAACCTTCCCTTGGCACGTGACTTTAACGAGGTAGTTGCCATGGATCTAAAGGTATGGGACAAAGACAGAAATATTTTCATTCTACACTTTATAGACAGGGTAACCACTTTAGTCTTTCCCCAATAATACATGGCAAGGACAAAAGGGTGATTGTAGACCAAGTCATGGAGAAATGGATAGGGGCTGGACTTGGGGCACCAGCTAAGTTTCTGATTGATAATGGAGGGGAATTTGCAAATGAGTTTAGAGACGTGTGTGAAAACATGAACATTGTGGTCATGAACATCACAGCTGAAACTCCTTTCAGCAATGGGTTCTGTGAAAGGAATCATGCCGTGATCGATGAAATGCTGCATAAAATCTTAGCTGATCAGCCAAACTGCAAGCTGACAACTGCACTGACGTGGATGGTTCATGTAAAGAATTCACTTCAGATGGTTGGAGGGTACAGTCCCTATCAATTGGTCTATGGGAGAAATTCCAAATTAGGCTCAGTGCTGGGCAATAACCCTCCTGCTTTAGAAGGGACTACAGTTAGTTCCAAGTTTAGTCATCAATTATCAGATTGTTTCACGAAAATAAGTGCTTGAACTCAGAAATTATTAGGAACCCTGGTTGAGGGGTGTCTCATAATGTAATGCTTTGTACAAATGAAGAAAAATCATATGTTTTCTTTTTCCTTTTTTGAAATATTGTTTGTGGCTATTGTTAGGATCCCAATTGTGACCATTAACTTTTAAAGTGAAATTCAAACACCCAGTGATTAACTGAAAGAATTACGCCAGAAGATTCCATGTTTTTAAACAAATACAAATGTTACTGTGTATATAAGAGAAAAGAAAATTAAAAACCAGCACAATGAACTTAACACTATAGTTTATAAAGACTTATACTATTAACCCAATTCTAGTTTTTAACTTCCAAGAGTTCTCTTATACTTAACGATGTTTTGAAAGTTCATTCACTTCTGTTGCTGGGACCATCCCAAAGGTTTGTCAAAACTCCCCAGAATTCACTTTTAATTCTCCTCAGTATTCCAACTGTTCTCCAAGTTCCAAGGTTTTATGGTGGTCCTTCCATTAGCTTTTGGCTAAACAACCCTCCAACTTTCCTTTAATACTTAAAAACTGTGGACTCCTCAGTCCAAGCGTGGGCTTCACTGACTTCTTGCTGAGGGATTTAAACATTAGGATCACCCCTAGTTCCTAATGGCCCTTCAGGCTTCTCGTCCCACAGCTGGTTCACAGCTCTGGGCCCACAGCTGACTGCTTCCAAGCGAACTGCAGACTGCCTGCTTTCTGTGAGAAACACCCAGAATTCCAACCAAGGCTCCACCCTGAATCACTTATCCCTATGTTAACAGAGACCAGTTGGGATGTCCAATTGATATTTAAATTTATTAACTTTTAGCTTCAAAACCAAACCTTTTTTCCCTGAGGTCTGCATGAAGAATTCACCCACAATAATTGTCAGACCCAATGTCTCCAAGTCTCCAGCTAAAAAAGCCCACCTGCTGTTTTACAGTTCTTACCCTTCGAGAGCTTTGGCTTCTTAAATCAACATGGGCCACACCTTGCGATTGCGAATTCCCTTAGGGTGTTTTTGTCAGATTCTCAGCCCAGGTTTTCCATTCATCGTACATTAAAAAAAATCCAATTCCCAAACTGAAAGTTATATTTCTAAAATGTGAATTATGAAACAAGATATTCACTACACCTTCCTCAGGAAGAAATGAAAATGTCTCACCCTCGTAATATCCTATTTAGAATATTACAACTTACAACCTGCTGTACATCTTAACAACAGCCATGATCTTATCGAATGGCGGAGCAGGCTCGAGGGGCCAAGTGGCTGACTCCTGTTATAAAAGCAAAAAACTGCGGATGCTGGAAATCCAAAACAAAAATAAAAATACCTGTTCCTGAGTCCTATGCTTATGTTTAACTATCTTATAACATGCAATACACATAATAATCCCTCCAACGTCCACTTCAAATTCACAAGTCTATCTTGATAACAGCACACTGCTAAATTCCATGTCCTGGAATCACATTCCACTGAAGATGTGAAACATTACAGCTTGCAGTGTTTTCTGAAAGTTTTCTTACAATAATTATAGTCCAAAGTTCCTTCTGCAAGAGGAGAGCCCTCATTGCTGTTCATATGTGTATTTTCAATTTCAGTTTGAAAATCCGTCTGTTCAGAGTTCACCTTTTGAGCTTTATTTTCTTCCATGTCTGTAGTTTCTCCATTGTTTAAATCCAAAAGGAATATCCCAGTCAATTCCACATTTAAAGTGTCTTCTTCTTGATCAGTTGGAGTTGGAACTTCATTTTTCAGTTCATTTCCCAGACTCAAACATTTTGGATTTTCATTTTGAGACAAGAAGTTCAGGAAGTCTTGTTTTTGTGGCAACAGCTCGTTCCTTTGTTGGTCAAAATCTTCTTTAGCCATTTCAAGATTGTTGTTCAAATGCTTTTAATGTTCAAGTAAAAAGGTTTGATATTCCTGTTTTGAGTATATGGGATCTTAGGCTTCAGAAACAGAGGTATTGAGAACAAAAGGAGGGAAGTTGTGCCAATAGTTTATAAAGCTCTGGTGAGGCCACTATGAGAGTCCTGAGTCCGGTTCTGGTCACTACACTTAAGAAGATGTGAGGGTCCTTGAGAGGGTGTAGAGGAGATTTACCAGAATAGTTCCCGGGATGAAGGATTTTTACAAGTTTAAGTTAGAGAAGCTGGTATTGTTCTTCTTGGAGTAAAGGAGGCTGAGGGGAGTTTTGATAGAGGTGAACAATATTATTGCAGGTTTAGATAAGGGTGGGTGGAGGCTCGAGTGGAGCATAAATGGGGAGGTGGTGGCATAGTGGTATTGTCATTGGATTGGTATTCCAGACACCGAGGGTAATGCTCTGGGGACCTGGGTTTGAATCCCAACACAGCAGATGGTGAAAATTGAATTAAACAAAAATCTAGAATTAAAAGTCTGATGATGACAACATCTGGTTCACTAATGTCCCTTAGGAAGGAAATCTGCTGTCCTTACCTGGCCTACGTGTGACTCCAGACCCACAGCAATGTGGTTGACTCTTAAATGTCCTCTGAACAAGGGCAATTAGGGATGGGCAATAACTGCTGGCCAAGCCCTGTGCTGTAGACCCAATGAAACAGAGACAAATGTATTTATTTGAGACCTATCTGTAGTGGTAGAAAAAACACTATTTACTATCCAGGATAAAATAAACGTTCTTCATCAGCTTTTGTGGATCATTCCGGTGGAAACATGCACTCCCAGGCTAAAAGAGCATCAGCCAACTGGAAGCAAAATCATGAGACCGGCCAGTCCAGCAGGAAAAAACCCTCCGGCCCTCCCACTTCAACAATCGTCAGAATGAACAAGGTTCAGTCCGGGATATGATTGACGGCAACAATAAAAGCAGAATCAAACCCCTGTTATCACTTGTGAACTCGCTGGTGCTTCCGAAGGTAGGTTGACCGACTGAATCTCTTCCCACACTCAGAGCAGGTGAACGGCCTCTCCCCAGTGTGAAGATGCTGGTGTCTCAGCAGGCTGGAAGAATCAATGAATGCTTTCCCACACTCAGAGCAGGTGGGTGGCCACTCCCCGGTGTGAATCCGCTGGTGTGCCTTCAGGAAGGACGACCGACTGAATCCCTTCCCACACTCAGAGCAGATGAATGGCCTCTCCCTGGTGTGAACTCGTAGGTGTATCCGCAGGCTTGATGAATCAATGAATGCCTGACCACACTCGGAGCAGCTAAACGGCCTCTCAGTGTGAACTCGCTGGTGTATCCGCAGGTTGGAGGAGTGAGAGAATCCCTTTCCACAATCAGAGCAGGTGAACGGCTTCTCCCCAGTGTGAACGCGCTGATGTGCCTGTAAGTGAGATAACCGACTAAATCCCTTCCCACAATCAGAACAGGTGAATGGCCTCTCCCCGGTATGAATTCGCTGGTGTGTCAGCAGGTCGGATGAAGTAGTGAATGCCTTTCCACACTCACAGCAGGTGAACGGCCTCTCCCTGGTGTCTGAGCAGGTGGGATGAATGACACTCACAGCAGGTGAATGGTCTCTCTCCAGTGTGGCTGCGTTGATGAATTTCCAGCTGAGATGGGGATCTGAATCCATTCCCACAGTCCCCATACTTCCATGGTTTTTCCATGGTGCGGGCCTCCTAGTCTCTCTTCAGGTTCGTTGATCAGCTGAGGCGTCCACATATAGCACATGTACAGTCTCTCCCAGCTGTAAATAGTGATGTTCTTACAGGCTGTTTAACTGGTTAAAGCTCTTGCCACAGTCAGTGCACTGGAACACTCTCACTCGGGTGTGTGTCTTCGTCCTTTCTCAGTCACACTGATTTTAAAATCTTCTGAAGCACACAGAACAGACAAAGTTTTGTCCTTCAAGATTCAAAGGCCAATGATGTTCAGGTCACGCAATAATTGAGTGACTGCCAATTCTTCACTTGATGTTTGGTTCGATTTTCGTCTCTGTAAATCCTCCTCTTCTAATATCCTCTCAAAGGAGTTTATAAAAGTCAGCACCCTCAGTCCAGGATAGAAACTAGAATTGCCTGTTCTTAATTTCTCTGGAACATTATTTCCTTTCTTACTCCCCAAGCGCTGTAAGTAGCTGCCCCCCCCACACACTCCCTCCATTAGCTGGAGTGTTTAGTACAGTTTTGGTCTCCTTACCTAAGGGAGAATATACTTGTCACAGGGGGAGTTCAGCAAAGGTTCACCAGATTAATGCCTGCGGGGTGGGATTTTCCTATGAGGAGAAATTGAGGAAACTCGGCCTCTATTTTTAGAGTGTGTGAAGCTAAAACAAATGTTGTGCTGTTTAAAATCAAACTACAGGACTTGGAAGAAAATGAGGGGAAGACACGTTGTAAACTCCCCTCCCCCACTCCCTCAGCTGGCAGCGCAGGCGCAGAAAGCGCTGCTGTCCGGAGCAGGCGCAGTGCAGTTGCCGCCAGCGGTCGCTCGATCTCTTTTTGAACCAGCCAACCGTCGTAGACAGTGGGGGGGATGGGGAGTTCGCCGAGCGACTTCTCCCTCTGGCCGGAGCCGTCAGCCAGTGACCTGGAAACCTTGAGATAAAAACAAAACCCGAAACGTAGACTCTTTTTGTCTCCACCGATGCTGCCAGACCTGCTGAGTTTTTCCAGGTAATTCTGTTTTTGTTTTGACCTGGAAACCTTGTCTCGAGGAGGTGCAGGGGGAGGGGGCAAAACGGGTGGGGGCGGGGCTCCAGTGTCCGCGCGCCTGGCCTGCAGACTGGAACCCGAGGACGTCACCGCGGAACAGAGGGATTTCTATTGGCTGATTCGGTGAACGTTCCATTGTGGACGTCACAATGCGAAAGGTGGACAATCAGCTTCAAACCAAAACTTCCTCCTCTGGGCAACATCTGTGTGGAAATGAATGTTTTTTACTTCGATTTGATTTTTTATTCTGGGGTTTAATTATGGACTTGCAGGAACTGAAGGGAGAGGAAGTGAATCCAGGGAGGGTGCAGACTCTGGAAAGGTTGGCCCAGGTCTCTTTCTCTTAAAGTCATTGCCATTCTTTGTTCCCTCAACTTGACACATTAATTTGTCTGGTTGAAAGGTTGGTCTCTTTCCTAATGTTCACAATTAAAGGGTTGATTTCCCCAGGAGATGGCTGACATTTAAGACTACAAGCTAGTAAGGTAGGACATGAAAGCGTGAGGTGTTACATTTTGGGAGGACGACAAGGCAAGGGAGTACACAAGAGTGGTAGGACCCGAGGAAGTAGAGGATCAGAGGGACCTAGGCGTGCATGTCCATCAATCCTTGATGGCAGCAGGACAGGTAGTGGTTAAGAAGGCATATGGGATACTTGCCTTTATTCAACAAGGCACTGAATACAAGAGCAGGGAGGTTATGGTGGAGATGTATAAAGTGTTAGTTCGGCCACATCTGGAGTACTGTGTACAAAATCAGCATGGTTTCATCAAGGGGAGGTCATGCCTGACAAATCTGTTAGAATTCTTTGAGGAGGTAACGAGTAGGTTAGACAAAGGAGAGCCAATGGATGTTATCTACTTGGACTTCCAGAAGGCCTTTGACAAGGTGCCGCACAGGAGGCTGCTCAGAAAGATAAGAGCCCATGGTATTAGAGGCAAGGTACTAGCATGGATAGAAGATTGGCTGTCTGGCAAGAGGCAGCGAGTGGGGATAAGGGGGTCCTTCTCAGGATGGCAGCCGGTGACTAGTGGAGTTCCGCAGGGGTCAGTGTTGGGACCACAACTTTTCACTTTATACATTAATGATCTAGATGAAGGAAGTGAGGGCATCCTGGCTAAGTTTGCAGATGATACAAAGATAGGTGGAGGGACAGGTAGTATTGAGGAGGCAGGGAGGCTGCAGAAGGATTTGGACAGGTTAGGAGAATGTGCAAAGAAGTGGCAGATGGAATACAACGTGGGGAAGTATGAGGTCATGCACTTTGGTAGGAAGGAATAGAGGCATAGACTATTTTCTAAATGGGGAGAGAATTCAGAAATCTGGAGTGCAAAGGGACTTGGGAGTCCTGGTCCAGGATTCTCTTAAGGTTAACTTGCAGGTTGAGTCGGTAGTTCGGAAGGCAAATTCAATGTTGGCATTTATTTCGAGAGGACTAGAATATAAAAGCAGGGATGTGCTGCTGAGGCTTTATAAGGCTCTGGTCAGACCACATTTAGAATATTGTGAGCAATTTTGGGCCCCGTATCTCAGGAAGGATGTTCTGTCCCTGGAGAGGGTCCAGAGGAGGATCACGAGAATGATCCCAGGAATGAAAGGCTTAACATATGAGGAACGTTTGAGGACTCTGGGTCTATACTCGATGGAGTTTAGAAGGATGAGGGGGGATCTGATTGAAAGTTACAGAATACTGAAAGGCCTGGATAGAGTGGACGTGGGGAAGATGTTTCCATTAGTAGGAGAGACTAGGACCCAAGGGCACAGCCTCAGAGGAAAGGGAAGACCTTCTCGAACAGAGATGAGGAGAAACTTCTTTAGCCAGAGAGTGGCTAAAGAAGGCTGCTTCATTGCCAGAGAAGGCTGTGGAGGCCAGGTCATTGAGTGTATTTAAGACCAAGATAGACAGGTTCTTGATTGGTAAGGGGATCAAAGGTTACGGGGAGAAGGTGGGAGAATGGGTTGAGAAACTTATCAGCCATGCTTGAATGGCGGAGCAGACCTGATGGGCCGAATGGCCTAATTTCTGCTCCTATGTGTTATGGTCTTATGGTCCTGGTCACCACACTGTAGGAAGGATGTGATTGCGCTTGAGAGGGTGCAGAGGGGATTTGCCTGGGTGTTGCCTGGACTGGAGCATTTCAGCTGTGAAGAGACACTAGATAGGCTGGAACAAAAACAAAAAATGCTGGATGAACTCAGCAGGTTTGACAGCATCTGTGGAGAAAAAGACAGAGTTAATGTTTCGAGTCCGTATGACTCTTCTCCAGAGCTAAAGGGATGTAGAAATGTGGTGAAATAAATACTGTTTAAAGGAGGTGTAACAGGTGAAGCTGGATAGAAAGCCAGCGATAGGTGGAGGCAAAGGAGAGATTGCGAAAGGTGTCATAAACAAAAGGTCAAAGGGCTGTTAATAGCGGTGGTACTGGCTAAAGGAGGTGCTAATGGAGACATGAAGCGTGGAAAGCAGAATGTGATAATGGCAAGACCAGGGTAAGCACTCTTGAAAGTGACAGATGGCCCTAGTGTGGGTGGGGTGGGGGGAGGAGACGGTGGTGGGAAAAAAAGATCAAAAAGGCTAAAAGCTGGGGATAAAACAATGAATAAAAATGGAAATAAATTTTAAAAATAATAGTAATGAAAATAAGTGGGAAAAAAGATATCTAAATAAACAAATAAAAATTAAGAAATAAAAGTGATAGTAAAAAAAAGGGGATCAAAAAGGGGTAGATAGGCTGGGGTTGTTTTCCTTAGAGCAGAGAAGGCTGAGGGGGGACCTGATTGAGGTGTACAAGATTATGAGGGGCACAGATAGTGTAGATAGGAAGAAACCTTTCCCCTTAGTGGAGGGGTCAGTAACCAGGGGGCATAGATTTAAGGTAAGGAGCAGGAAGTTTGGAAGGGATTTGAGGAAAGCTTTTTTCACCCAGAGGGTGGGGGGGTTTTGGAACTCACTGCCTGAGAGGGTGGTAGAGGCAGGAACCATCACAACATGTAAGAAGTATTTAGATGAACGCTTGAAATGCCATAGCACATAAGGTTACAGGCCAAGTGCTGGAAAATAGGATTAGAGTAGATAGAGGCTTGATGACCGGCACAGACACGATGGGCTGAAGGGCCTCTTTCCGTGCTGTAAAACCCTATGACTCTATTTCTTGGATATAGGTTGTGTATATCTAGTATTAATATAGTAAATGCTACATTTTTATGGTTCTTTAATAAAGTACATTTATTATTATTTCTAGTTTTCCTATATAGTACTGTATATATTTCCAGTCATTAAGGCACAGAAGTTGTCCATTCAGCAAGTTGAGTCCATGCTGACTCTCTGTAGAGCCCCGTTCCCCTTGTATATCAAGAGAGGAAAGAATAAGCCAAAGCAACTAGAATTGGCTGTTCTGACTTTTTGTCCTATACTGACAATGATGGGTTTTGTAAATGCTTTTTACAGTATTTTAGAAGGAGAGGATTGGCAGACAGAAATCTCAAAACATCACATCGTAACCTAACAAAGTCACTTGATTCATTGGGATGTGAAAAACACTGGCCTTTGAATCTGGAAGGAGAAATGTTTGTCTGTTCTGTCTGCTTCAAAAGGTTTTAAATATCAGTGTGACTGGAAAAGCACCGAGACACACACGCCTGACTGAATGTGTTCCAGTGTACTGACTGTGGAAAGAGACTTAACCAGTTATACAATCTGAACAAACATCGCACCATTCACAGCAGTGAGAGACTGTTGTCTGTCACATTATCTGTGTGGGGACGAGACTTCAACTCATTGTCGAATCTGGAGAGACACCATGGAGAAACCATGGAAATGTGGAGACTGTGGGAAGGGATGCAAAACCCCATCACAGCTGGAGATTCATCTACGCAGTCACACTGGGGAGAGGCCGTTCACCTGCTCTGAATGTGGGAAGGGATTCACTCAGTCATCCACCCTGCAGAAGCACCAGCGAGTTCACACTGGGGAGAGGCCGTTCACCTGCTCTGAGTGTGGGAAGCGATTCACTCAGTCATCCAGCCTGATGGCACACCACATTACTCACACCGATGAGAGACCCTTTAAATGCTCTGACTGTTTGAGTGGCTTCAAAAGTGCGGCAGATCTAAGGGTCCACCAACGCATTCACACTGAGGAGAGACCATTCAGCTGCTCTTACTGTGCAAAGAGGTTTACAACGTCATCCAACCTTTGGACACACCAACGCATTCACACTGAGGAGAGACAATTCAGCTGCTCTTACTGTGCAAAGAGGTTTACAACGTCATCCAACCTTTGGACACACCAGCGCGTTCACACCGGGGAGAGGCCGTTCATCTGCTCTGAGTGTGGGAAGGGATTCACTCAGTCTTCCAACCTGCGGGCACACCAGCGAGTTCACACCAGGGAGAAACCATTTGCCTGCCCTGAGTGTGGGACGGAATTTATTCAGTCCTCCAGCCTGCGGGCACACCAGCGAGTTCACACCAGGGAGAAACCATTTGCCTGCCCTGAGTGTGGGAAGGAATTTATTCAGTCCTCCAACCTACGGGCACACCAGCGAATTCACACTGGGGAAAGGCCGTTCACTTGCTCCGTGTGTGAGAAGGGATTCACTCATTCATCACACTTACTGAGACACCAGCGAGTTCACGAGTGAATACAGGGGTTGGATTCTGCTGTTGTTGCTGCTGTTAATCCAGGACTGAACAATGTTCATTCTGACAGTTGGTGAAGTGGGAGGGTCGGAGGGTTTCTTTCTGCTGGACTGGCCGGTCTCACAACTTTGTTTCCAGTGGGCTGATGCTCTTTGAGCTTGGGAGTGCACATTTCCACGGAAATGATCTACAGAAGCTCATGATGTATACATATTTCACCCTGAATAGTAAAGAGTGTTTTTCCTACCACTGCAGTTAGATCTAAAATAAATACATTTGTCGCTGTTCCATTGAGTCCACAGCACGGGGCCAGGCCAGGCAGCACAATTGTCTATGTCAGTATTTATGCTTCACATGAGCCTCCACCCACCCTCATCTCCCCTCATCAGCATATCCTTCTATTCCTTTCTCCCTAATGTATGTATCTAGCTTCACCTTAAAAGTATTCATACTATTCACCTCAACCACTCGCTGTGGTAATGAGCTCCACATTCTCACCAGTTGCTGGATGAAGATGTTTCTCATGAAATCCCTATTGAATTATTGAACCCCTTTATAATCTTAAAGACTTCCATCAGGTCACCCTTCAGTCTTCTCTTTTCTAGAGAATAGCGCCCCAGCCTTTCATGAGGGGTAAATGCTCTCAGTTCAGGTATTATTCTTGTGAATCTTTGTTTCCCCTCCTCCAGTGCCTTATTTCCTTTCTCGAAATGGAGATCACAAATGTTGACCATCCTCCCAGTGTAATCTAACCATGGTTCTGAACATAAACTCCGTGTTTTTCATTCTATCCCTCTAGAACGCCCTACATATGGGCTCCGCATTCAAGGAAATTTGCGAAGTTCTTAGGGAGTCTGGAGCGAGGATTTATGATATTGCCACCAGGGATGAGGGACTTCAGTTAGTTGGAAAGACTGGAGCAGCTGAAATCTCTCTCGTTAGATCATTGAGTCATTAGTGTAGGCAATGGGGCCATTCAGCCCATCGAGTCCATGCTGGCTCTCTGTAGAGAAAACCTGTCAGTCCCATTGCCCAGTCCTATCCCTGTAGTGCTCCAGGTTCATTTCCCTGACGTGCCCATCCAATTTCCATTAGAAATCATTCCATCACCTCTGCTTCTAGCACACTCATAGGAAGTGGGTTCCAGGTCATTACTACTCACTTTAAATGTACACAAGGACCACAGAGCACAGAAGGAGGCCATTTGGCCCATCGTGTTCATCATTCCTGAACCTCATTAGTGCAGTTTCTCACATGAGCCCAGTATGAAGGGGGTGTCCCTGGTCTCTAATGATCCTTCCCTTAAACCAGGTTCCTGGAATAGACACATCTGGAATATTGGAATTTCGCAGTCTCAATCCATCAAGACAACTCCCGACCAGTGGGCAATGTTCACTGTTTTATATTCGGGTCTGGGGGATAATGTTCACTGTTTTATATTCAGGTCTGGGGGATAATGTTCACTGTTTTATATTCGGGTCTGGGGATAATGTTCGCTGTTTTATATTCGGGTCTGGGGGATAATGTTCACTGTTTTATATTCAGGTCTGGGGGATAATGTTCATTGTTTTATATTCGGGTCTGAGGATAATATTCACTGTCTTATATTCGTGTCCGGGGGGATAATGTTCACTGTTTTATATTTGGGTTTGGGGGATAATGTTCACTGTTTTATATTTGGGTTTGGGGGATAATGTTCACTGTTTTATATTCGGTTTTGGGGGATAATGTTCACTTTTATATTCGGGTCTGGGGGATAATGTTCACTGTTTTATATTCGGGTCTGGGGGATAATGTTCACTGTTTTATATTCGGGTCTGGGGGATAATGCTCACTGTTTTATATTCGGGTCTGGGTGGGGTAATGTTCACTGTTTTATATTCGAGTCTGGGGGATAATGTTCACTGTTTTATATTTGGGTTTGGGGGATAATGTTCACTGTTTTATATTCGGGTCTGGGGGATAATGTTCACTGTTTTATATTCGGGTCTGGGGGATAATGTTCACTGTTTTATATTTGGGTTTGGGGGATAATGTTCACTGTTTTATATTCGGTTTTGGGGGATAATGTTCACTTTTATATTCGGGTCTGGGGGATAATGCTCACTGTTTTATATTCGGGTCTGGGTGGGGTAATGTTCACTGTTTTATATTCGAGTCTGGGGGATAATGTTCACTGTTTTATATTTGGGTTTGGGGGATAATGTTCACTGTTTTATATTCGGGTCTGGGGGATAATGTTCACTGTTTTATATTCGGGTCTGGGGGATAATGTTCACTGTTTTATATTCGGGTTTGGGGGATAATGGTCACTGTTTTATATTTAAGTCTGGCGGATAACGTTCACTGTTTTATATTCGGGTCTGGGGGGATAATGACCTACCTGGTTCGTATTTAAGCAAAAGCTTTGCAGTAAATAATTCCCTGCTGCATTCTCCATGGCAATGCCTCTACCATTCAGAGTCCACTTGCCAACCTCAGCACTCTCTGCTCATGCAGTACAAATTTTTGTTCCCTTTACTATTGGTTTTCTTGCAAATCTGTCCTGATGAGCAGAAGACGAAAAGCTTCAACAGCATGTCTCCTTTTTCAGCAATATTCCCTGGACAGAATGTTACGTCCCTCCGCCGATGGGTTTGTAGTCAGGAGTGATCATCACGTTTCTCAGATAGTCTTCCCACCGGGCTCTCGCCCAGTCCGACCTCTCGCCCAATCCGACCTCTCCACAATTTTACACTTGGACCGGCGAGGCCCAGGCTGGCCTGCCTGCCCTTACATCTATTGAGACCCTTAAATGGCCAATTATTGACCATTTGAGAGCCTTTTCCTGCACAGCCTCAATTATCAGGCTGGTGGGTGGAGTTCGGGGGTGAGGGGCAAGCCTGAAAATGAACCATTTTCGGTTCTTGGTTGGGAAGTTGCAGGGGGTCACCTCCATCAGCAGCCCCCTTCTAACATTGGCTGCCCCCTCAAAAGGTCTGACTCCGTGGGGCCTCCCTCCCCCACTGGCTTCTATACCAACACAAGCACCCTCCCCCCTCAGCTCCCCTTGGTCTGAACTTCCCCTCCCCACCCTGAGATCCCCACATTTACCTGGTCCCGGACTCCTGGGACTTCGGCTCTGGGAACTGCATGCAGTCCCAATCTTGTCCACTGCAGCTTCATATGCTGCAGGCTCAGGAGAGCTGCTGGCCACAGATTGGTCTCCGTGGCGGGACTTCCTCCCGAGTGAGGGGCGGGAGTCCCGTCTCCAGCTAATTAACAGTTGTTAGAGCGTGGAATCACTGCAGGGCAGGCAGTATAGCGGGGATGTGTTCTCCAGCGACTTTTCGGATAGTGGGTAGGGAAGCTGGGGAGAAGCGGAAAATGAAGTTGAACACAGATAAATGTGAGGTAGTAGATTTTGGTCAGAAGAATGAGGAGGTCATTTATTACTTGGAAGGTGTGAGTCTGGGTAGAAAAGAGGAACAAAGAGATCTCTGAGTATAATTGTATCATTCAGAGCAAGGCCATAAAACGAGCAAATCGAGCACTAGGTTTTATTTCTTGAGGAATGGAATTGGAATGTGGGGAAGTTCTGCTAAAGCTGCCTGGAACCCTGGTCAGACCACACTGAGAGTAATGAGTACAGCTCTGGTCACCATTTTATAAAACAAATAGAGAGACACTGGAGAGGGAGCAGAGATGATTTACAAGGATGATACCAGAAATACATAGGAGGAAAGGATTGACAGACTGAGTCTCTTCTCTCTGAAAAATAGCAGGCTGAAGGGTGACCTAATAGAGGTCTTTAAAATTGTGAAAGATTTCGATAGAGAGGAAACAGAGAGAACGTTTTCTCTCGTGGGAAAGAGAATAACCAGAGGTCTTCAATAGAAGATGGTGTAAAATTATTAACACTGAACTCTGTTAAAACCCCTTTTGTGTTATAGTGAGGAAGGAAAATGGATAAATAGGGCATAATATAAATTAATTCCAAGGGAGAAAGATTCTGGGAAATAATGACAATCTTTAAAACACTTACTGCAGCTAAAAGCTAAAGTTCTTGAAGATTGTTTGTGTGAGCCAAAGGCAGGAATGTAGGGGCCTCTCTGAGATAAATGGCAACAGGATGTAGCAGCCTGCAGGTACGAGGAAATTGAACCACGGTGAATACACGGAACATTATATGATTAACCAAGGCTAACATTCCTGACATGAACTGTGAATACGAAAATTTAGGTGATTAACTAAGGCTAACATTGCTGACATGAACTATACCTGATTGGTTAAGAGAAACATTCTCAGGGCATGATCACCACAGGGATGAATATTGATTGGGATGGGGCAGAGGTTAATTGGATAAGAGGCAACAAGAAAGAGATCCTCCTGAGCAAGGCCATGCGGAGGAGAAGAAACCAAGACCAGCAGCCAAGAGAAGGAGAAACAGAGAAGAAACAGATTTGACACAGGTAGAATAACCCACATTAAACTGTAAATAACTGCCAGAGCTTGTTGCTGTAGTTTACATGAAACTTGATAAACTTGTCCTGACTTTGTCTCCATAAAGTTGTTTCACAATTGAACTTTGTTACTATGTCTGCTTCTGTTGATAAATGAGGAATTAAAACCTCCCAAAAGTACAGATTGAGTCACTGTTTATATTAAAATAGACTGTATGGGTATTTATGTTAAAGTAGAATGTATCTCTGATTACATTACTGAAGACACTGTCTCAGATTCCTGCACTAAGCCAATGCCTCTATTTATAACATACTAAGATCTACCTCAGTTATTACTGCATTGCACCATATCTCTCCTTATATTACAATCGGCTATATTCAAGATATTACTGCACTAGACCCTATCTGATCATTACCAAACTCGACCATGTCTCTCTTTATATTACACATTACTCTGCCTCAGTTCACGGAATTGTTACGATGCAGAAGGAGGCCATTTGGCCCATCATGTCTGCACCGGCTCTCTGAGCATTGTAACTTGGTGCCACTCTCCTGCCTTTTCCCTGTAACCCTGCACATTGTTTCTATATAAATAATCATCTATTGCCCTCTTGAATGCCTCAGTTGAACCTGCCTCCACCACACCTCCAGGCAGTGCATTCCCGACTCGAACCAGTCGCTGTGTGAGAAAGTTTTTTTTCACATCACATTTACTTAGACCATAAGACATAGGAGCAGAAATTAGGCCGTTCGGCCCATCGAGTCTGCTCCGCCATTCAATCATGGCTGATAAGTTTCTCAACCCCATTCTCCCGCCTTCTCCCCGTAACTTCTTTTACAAATCACTTTAAATCTGTGCCCTCTCATTCCCTCGATGAGTTTCTCCCTATTTACTCTATCGAACCCCCGCGTGATTTTGAACACCTCAATCAAATCTCCTCTTCACCTTCTCATCTCCAGAAGAACAGTCCCAACCTCTCCAAACTATCTTCATAACTCAAAACAAAAACAGAATTACCTGGAAAAACTCAGCAGGTCTGGCAGCATCGGCGGAGAAGAACAAAGTTTCGAGTCCTCATGACCCTTCAACAGAACTAAGTAAAAATAGGAGAGGGGTGAAATATAAGCTGGTTTAAGTTGGGGGTGGGGTGGGGGGAGAGAAGTGGTTGGGGGGTGGGGGGGTGGTGGTTGTAGGGACAAGCAAGCAGTGATAGGAGCAGATAATCAAAAGATGTCACAGACAAAAGAACAAAGAGGTGTTGAAGGTGGTGATATTATCTAAAAGAATCTGCTAATTATGACTGGATGGCAGGACACACAAGGTACAGCGTAACGCCCAGAACTGGAGACAATATTCCAGCTGAGGCCGAACGAGTGTCTTATATTGAGGGAACAGCGCCACTAATTGGAGAACACCCATATTGCAGCCAGTGGCCCAGCAAGGCGGTTAGTCTCCTTTTAAGGCATTATGCAAATATCAACGGAGGACAGTATATCAGCTACCTTATCTCCATCTAGAGGGATAGTTAAGCATGTTCTACAATACATGATAAAAACTGAGCTGTTTAATGGAAAAATATGAACAGGGTGACGTTATGATTTTTAAAAATGAGTGTATGTGACTATGAGAGGTAGTGCTTGATGCCGGCTGGCAGCGTGTGAGAGTTTAGGGCATACTTACCTGGCAGGGGAGCAAACAATGATAGTGTAGGTTGTTTGTTTCTCTGCCGTTGCAACGGGAACGTGAGGTGATGGTACATGTGTACAACCCCTTCGTCCCCATCGCCGACGTGGTCACCTTCCTCACCAGGTACTTCGATAAGGTGGGGAGCGGCACTGAGATTTGAGACGACTTGGGGATCTGGACAGGCAAACGCCTGTTTAAGGTCACGCTAAAGACCGATGGTAAGGGAGCCATTTTCCACCCTCCTTCCAGATTCGCTATCGGGGGAAACCGGGGCTACCTGGTCTACGCTGGGCAACCCAAGCATTGTCGCTCATGCGGCAAGGCTGGTCATGTGGCGGCCAACTGCAGCGCCTCCCTCTGCAAGATCTGCAAACAGGAAGGGCACCAGACAAAAGACTGCAAACAGGCCAAGTGCTGCAACCTGTGTGGCGAGGCAAGTCACCTCTACAGGACCTGCCCCAAACGCTGCCGTACTTACGCACAGGCAGCCAAAGCCGACCAGGGGGAAGCAGAAGAAATGTTCCGTGTCACTCCAACCACCAAGGCCCCCAGGGAGCTCAACGGGACAAAGGAGGACACAGAGAGAGACAAGGTGGAGAAAGAGATTGAGGCAACAGAGAGCCAATCAACAGCACTAACCCCTGTACCTCCCAGTCCTCAGGACAGCGAATCAATGGAGGAGGAGGCAGCAGTGGAAAAGCAGCAGGGGGAGTGGCGGACGGTGAAGAACAAGAAAAGTAAGAGGGAGCGAAGAAGAAGCAAAGGCGTTTCCCAGAGAAGCGGCAAGAGGCGTCTCCCATCCGACACGGATGACAAGGGCAGCAGCTCTTCGGATGATGAAGTGCCAGAGCGGCACCGACAGAAGAGGCGGCAAAGCTCCAGGGCGTTGGAGGACGAGACACCCGAGCTCCAGAAAATTGGAGACAACAAGGAGACCAGCGCACCCCAACTTTGCCTGCAACCTGAGGAGGCCAGTGCACCACAGCCCCTGGAATCTGGGAGCAGTGAGGCAATCATCGCACCCCAGCTCCAGGAAGCCGGGAACAGCAACACCCCAGAGGGGGTGAGTTTTGGAGAAGCTTCTCCAGCAAAGGTCATCTCAAAACCCGCTCTCTACGTGAACCTCCAGATGCCACCGGAGCAGAACACGGCCAAGGAGATCTACCTCAGCCCATCCAAAGTGAAGGAATTTGAGCTCACTACGGGTATGAAGGAGCAGACTAAAGGTCTGGGACTCTCAGAGACAGTGGGTTTGGTAGGAGAATAAATGCTTTAAAATGGGTTTAAAGATTGTATCCATAAATGTGCGTAGCATTAAATCTACTACGCGATGTGTTGCGACCTTGGACTACCTAGCCAAGGTCAAAGCTGACCTGTTGTTTCTGCAGGAGTGTGCGATACCGCACCTCAGCTCCTACAGGCAATGGTCACGATGGTGGTCCCATGGGCCATCAATCTGGTCGGGCGGAAACGACTCTCGTTCCTCCGGCCTGGGTATTCTGCTGCGGGGAGGCAACTTCACCGTCTCCGAGGTCAAGGAGGTGGTGGGCGGGCGACTCCTCGTAGCAGACGTAATGTACAAGAACGCTCCACTCCGGTTAATTAACGTGTATGGCCCGGCACAAGGGGCTGAGCGGCTGGAGGTTTTTCAGCAGCTCCCACTGCTGCTGGCGACCTCCAGGCCGGTCATTCTGGGCGGGGACTTCAACTGCATCATCGATGCGGCTGGACGATCCGGCAGGGCCGGAAGCAGATTGGACGCTACGTCCAGATCCCTGATGGAAACAGTTAAGGATGCCAAGCTGCACGACGTCTTCAGCAACCCTGCAGACGGAGCGCAGCGTAAATATACCTGGTCGCGGCCAGACGGGTCCATTCGTTCCAGGATAGACTTCCTGTTTGTGTCCCGTGCATTCACAGTCAGATCCACCGAGGTCAAGCCGGTGTTCTTCTCTGACCACTGCCTCCTACTGGCGGACTGCAACTTGGAGAAGGACCTGAGGGGGGGCAGGGGGGCATGGAAGCTAAATGTGCAACTGCTGACCCCAGAGAACATTGAGGAGCTCAAGAGGGATTACAAAGGTTGGAGAACCGTGAAACCCCTCTTTGAGTCCCTGACACACTGGTGGGAAGTGATCAAGGGAAGCATCAAGAGGTTTTTCATCCGCAAAGGCACCCAGAAAGCTAGAAAGGAACAGAGGGAAATGTCCCGACTCCAGAAAAAGATGCAGAATCTGCTGCGGCTGCAGTCGATGGGGGTCGATGTCAAGGAGGAGCTCCAAGAGGTGAAGGGCCAGCAAGCCTCGCACTTTGCCTCGGAGGCCTCCAAGATCATCTTCCGTTCCAGGGTCCGCTCCGTGGAGCAGGATGAGACGTGCTCACGTTTCTTCTTCCAAAAGGTACACAGAGAGCGCTCTGTGATCAGCAGCCTGAAGGAAGAAGACGGCTCAGTAAAGTCATCACGGTCCGACATTCTGAGGATCAGCAAATCCTTTTATGCCGGACTGTATGACGTGAAGCCCACGGACAGCACGGCCTCCCAGTCCTTCCTGTCCTCTATCACGGAGGTCTTAGACCACAGTACGCGGGAGAGCCTAGACAAACCGCTAACTCCTGATGAACTGACTAAGGCCCTCGAGTCCTTCGAGAAGAGTAAAACTCCCGGAAGCGACGGCTTGCCGGCGGAGTTGTATTCGGCTCTGTGGGACTTGATCGGCCCAGACCTGCTAGGAGTGTACGAGAGTATGCTCCTGGCCGGTAGTATGTCAGAATCCATGAGGAAAGGCATCATCACCCTCATCTACAAGCACAAGGGGGAAAGGGAGGAAATTAGAAATTGGCGACCCATTTCACTGTTGAATATGGACTATAAGATTCTGTCCAAGGTCATCGCCAATCGGGTCAAATCCGCTCTGGAATTGGTGATTCACCCTGACCAGACCTGCTCTGTGCCAGGCAGGAAGATCTCTGACAGCCTGGCGCTGCTCAGGGATACGATTGCCTATGTACAGGACAGGGGTGTGGATACCTGCCTCATCAGCTTGGATCAGGAGAAGGCCTTTGACAGAATATCGCACACCTACATGGGGGATGTGCTCTCCAAAATGGGGTTTGGGGAGGGAATTCGAAATTGGATCCAACTGCTCTACACTAACATCAGTAGCGCAGTCTCAATCAATGGGTGGGAAACAGATAGCTTTCCGATTAAATCTGGAGTCAGGCAGGGCTGTCCTCTCTCGCCTGTCCTTTTCGTGTGCTGCATAGAACCCTTTGCCGAGTCCATCAGGAAGGATCTGGGCATAAGAGGAGTGACGATCCCAGGCAGTGGAGGCACTCAGGTAAAAGCCTCCCTGTACATGGACGACGTCGCCGTCTTCTGCTCGGATCCGCTGTCGGTGCGCAGACTGATGCACATCTGCGACCAGTTCGAACTGGCCTCGGGAGCCAAGGTAAATCGTGGGAAGAGCGAGGCCATGTTCTTTGGGAACTGGGCTGACCGATCCTTTGTCCCCTTCACTGTCAGGGCTGACGGCCTGAAGGTGCTGGGGATATGGTTCGGAGGGACCGGGGCATGCGTTAGAAACTGGAAGGAGCGAGTGGCTATGGTGAAGAGGAAACTGGGCATGTGGGAGCGACGCTCCCTCTCCATTGCGGGTAAGAACCTGGTCATCAGGTGTGAGGTACTCTCGCTGTTGCTGTACGTGGCGCAGGTCTGGCCCATTCCAGACTCCTGCCCGACGGCGATCACTCGAGCCATCTTCCGCTTTATCTGGAGGTCGAAAATGGATCGTGTCCGCAGGGACGCGATGTACAAGCCTCTAGATAAAGGGGGAAAAAACGTGCCCAACATCGCCCTCATACTGATGGCCACCTTTGTGTGCGGCTGCATCAAGCGGTGCGTAGACCCTCAGTACGCAAACACCAAGTGTCACTACGTGCTGAGGTTCTACCTGTCCCCGGTGTTGCGAAGGATGGGTCTGGCCACGCTGCCGCGGAACGCTCCAAGTAGTTGGACCGTGCCGTACCACCTGTCCCTGGTGGAAAAATTTATGCAGAAAAACACCTTTGACCACAAGTCCATCAGGCAGTGGTCAGCACGTAACGTCCTAGAGGCCCTGAGGGATAAGGAGAGGGTGGACCCTGTGGGATGGTTCCCCGAGCAGACTGTCAAAGTCATTTGGCAGAATGCCTCATCGCCAGAACTTTCCAACAAGCACCAAGACGTAGCTTGGCTGGTGGTGAGAAAGGCCCTCCCCGTCAGATCCTTCCTACACGCCAGGAGGCTCACCCCCTCTGCACGTTGCCCTCGAGGTGGCTGTGGTGGGGAAGAGACCGTTGTTCACCTCCTTGTGGATTGTGCCTTTGCAAAGAAGGTCTGGAGAGAGATGCAGTGGTTGCTGTCGAGGTTCATCCCGAGCAGTTCTGTGACACAGGACTCTGTGCTCTACGGGCTGTTCCCAGGGACACACACCGAGACAAACATCGACTGCAGCTGGAGGATCATCAACTCGGTGAAAGACGTGCTTTGGTCTGCCCGAAACTTGTTGGTCTTCCAGCACAAAGAGTTGTCCCCGACCGATTGTTGCGGACTGGCACAATCCAAAGTCCAGGACTACGTGCTGAGGGACGCACTAAAGCTTGGGGCAGCTGCCGCAAAGGCGCAATGGGGAAGGGTCGCTGTCTAAGACCTTTCTACCACAGCGCACCGAGAGACTGGGAACTGTTTAGAGCCCCTCGGGCTGTACAGATCAAAATGAAAGGCTGTAAATGATTGTAATATTGTTTGTACTGATGCACCTGGTGATACATCTTGTAAAAGTGTAACCTGGATTGTACCCTTGTAATGTTGTTTTTGAAATGGTTTGGAATGTGATTGAAGATATTTTATGAATAAAGTATATTTTTACAAAAAAAAAGGTTGTTCGCTTCTCGGCTTTTTCGCTAAGCTCAAGTGTAGTATGTGTCGCAGGAGCGACACCATGATCCTGCCAAGGCAAGGTAGGGAAGCAAAGGCTATAACCAATCGAAATCCATACCATGGGTTACCTATCACCTAGGCCCTGTCTCAGTTATTACTATAATAGATCTTGTTTCTGTTTATATTTCATTAGACCTTGTCTCAATTATTACTGTGATAGATCATGTTTGTAATGATATCTACCTATATCACACTAGGCCCTGTTCTAGATCGGCATCAAATACTGGCCTTGGAAGTACATTTATAATACATGATACTCGGTCTACTGATTATTGCACGGGACCTTACCCCTATTTATAATACATTAGACCCAGTTTACTGATTACGGCACTGGACCCTGTCCCTGTTTATAATACATTAAACCTGGTTTACTGATTACTGCGCTGGACCCTATCCCTGCTTATACTACATTAAACCATGACCCTGTTTATAATACACGAGACCCAGTCTACTGCTTACTGCACTAGACCTTCTTCCTGATTATAATACACTAGATCATGTCCTTTTTTATAAGACACTATACCCGGTCTACTGGTTACTGCACTGGACCATGTTCCTAATGGCAGCCACAGCTCCCATAATCCCCCGCGCCCCAGAAAACGCTCTACCAACTCACGCCTTTCCCCAGGCGCTGAGAGTGCGCGTGCTCCCCAGGGCCAGCCGCGTGGCATTCTGGGCGGCTCCTTTGTTGCGAGTCGGACTCGGTGGAAATGGGAGAAGAAACCGGGAAGCGGCGGCAAGGATGGGGGAGGTGCTGCAGCATCGCTTTAATGGGCAGCGCCAAGTCGTTTCTCTTAACCTCTTTTCTCTGTTTTCTGTTTTGTAACCCGCTTGTTATCCATAACAGTGTGTACAAGGTGACCACGATCAGGCTGTGTGGAGTGAAGGGCCAGGCAGCAGATGGATGGAAAGATGGTTACAAAACCGAAATCAGAGGGTTAGATTTAAAGGGAGTTTGGAGCCATCTTTTTAGCCATTCTGCTCTGTGGCCTGACCTTCACCAAGACCATCAATATCAAATCAATATATTCTTTAGCCAGAGAGTGGTGAATCTATGGAATTCATTGCCAAAGAAGGCTGTGGAGGCCAGGTCATTTAGTGTATTTAAGACCGAGATAGATATGTTCTTGATTGCTAAGGGGATCAAGTGTTACGAGGGGAAGTCGGGAGCATGGGTTTGAGAAACCTATCAGCCATGATTGAATAGCGGATGGGCCGAATGGCCTAATTTCTGCTCCTATGTCTTATGGTCTATGGTCTAATATAAGGGGAATCATCTGTAATACCAATAGGAAAGTAGAGGCTGCAATTATGCAAAGATGTTCTGTATTGTCTAAAATCTCCCACCAGGGCTGATCACCAGAGTGGCCGTAGACCACCTAATATCTATTGGTGGCTTAGCTTTTTGTCAT
Organism: Cetorhinus maximus; assembly: GCF_964194155.1. NCBI lineage: Eukaryota > Metazoa > Chordata > Chondrichthyes > Lamniformes > Cetorhinidae > Cetorhinus > Cetorhinus maximus. The sequence continues at coordinate 51,500 of NW_027596626.1, forward strand.
TATGTCTGTTCAAGATGTTGTCCATTATAGATTAAGGTTCAGAGAAAGTGCTGGAATTAGATAGTCAAAACTGCTTTGAGTCCCTGGAGGGTGACGTTTATTTGAATTTCTATAACTTTTTGGTCCTTACCGACACTGATACTTTATCGCCAGTCTTAGTCAGTAGTCGGGTTGGTGGTGTGAGGCAAAACCTGGTCCACCTGATCGATAGGAAGTGTATCCATGTGGGTTTGTGTGTGTGTGCGTGTTGTGTCAAACCAAGTGGAAGGTCCCATGTCCTTTGTAACATGAAGAGTCTGTTTTTTTTCAAGATCCCTTCCTTTCCCCTCACTATTATCCTCAGTTCAGAAAACCCTTGTGTACATCATCCTCCAGCATGCTACTGTCTCCACTAAGTACTTCCATCGGTCTTAATAACAGATAGGAATGGGATCACTGATATCACAGGAATAATTTCTGACATGCTGTCATTCTGATTTTAAAGCTTCCTGGAGTAAGACATTGATCCAGACCTTCCCACCTAACACCAATCCTTATCCCCATCTGAGTTCCAGATTTTAATGTGATTGTCCCATATGTTTAGCATCTGTCCATCTGTGAGAGATGATGGCGAATGCAGCCTCAGAACTTTGGTGAGATCAGATGAGACGATCTGTTGCACTTCATCTGATGGCTGAACAAGCCGACTCTGTAAAGGCAAAAGTGCCTCATATGAAGGTTTTCCTTACTCGTGTTGCGGGATGATTTCTGCTGACACCTTGTTTGTCTGTGTTGGAATTTCTGAAACGACATGTCGCTGTGGTGGTGAACTCCTGCCCACAGCTGGTGTCTCCAATTGCATCAATCATCAATTAGCTTCCCACTTGTCATGATTAATGTTGAGGGCTTTGAAGCTTTGTGATTGTGCAATATAGAAAACATGTTTAACCCCTTTAAACCTGGTTCAGTACATCCCCTCCACACACATTACAACAAATTGTCTTTGAGATCAGTTTTTCCTTTACATTCTGTGTTGTTCTGAATATTAACCTTCTCCCTGACCTGCCCTAACCCTCCTGCCGGTTCATTTATTGAAACCAAGGACTCCCCTTGTTCTAATGGTGAATTCCCTGTCTGCCCAGTTATTCCTTTAAGTTTGTGCCTTGTTTCAACATGTTCCCACATTTCAGTAACAAATGTTGAAATATTTGCTCCACACCCATAGGGTTTCATCTGTTTAAAGCCACAAACAGAAAGGTCCAGTTTTCTCCTGGAGTTTGAGGCAAACCAGCTTTCAAAATGACGCAAAACAAAAACAGAAATAACTGGAAAAACTCAGCAGGTCTGGCAGCATCGGCGGAGAAGAGCAAAGTTGACGTTTCGAGTCCTCATGACCCTTCAACAGAACTAAGTAGAAACAGGAAAGGGGTGAAATATAAGCTGGTTTAAGGGGTGGGGGAGGGAGGGGAGGGGAAGAAGGGGGAGGGCGTTGTTGGGACAAGCAAGCAGTGATAGGAGGAGATAACCAAAATATGTTACAGACAAAACAACAAAGAGGTGTTGAAGGTGGTGATATTATCTAAAAGAATGTGCTAATTAAGAGTGGAGAGCAGGACAAGCAAGGTAGCTCTAGTCGGGGTGGGGTGAAATAAGCAATGGGTGGAATACATTTAAAAATAATGGAAATAGGTGGGAAAAGAAAAATCTATATAAATTTTTGGAAAAAACAAATGGGAGGGGGAAGAAATGGAAAGGGGGTGGGGATGGAGGAGGGAGTACAAGATCTAAAATTGTTGAACTGAATATTCAGTCCGGAAGGCTGTAAAGTGCCTAGTCGGAAGATGAGGTGCTGTTCCTCCAGTTTGCGTTGAGCTTCACTGGAACAATGTGGCAAGCCAAGGACAGACATGTGGGCAAGAGAGCAGGGTGGAGTGTTAAAATGGCAAGCGACAGGGAGGTCTGGGTAATGCTTGCGGACAGACCAAAGGTGTTCTGCAAAGCAGTCACCCAGTCTGCGTTTGGTCTCTCCAATGTAGAGGAAACCGCATTGGGAGCAACAAATACAGTAGATTAAGTTGGGGGAAATGCAAGTGAAATGCTGCTTCACTTGAAAGGAGTGTTTGGGCCCTTGGACGGTGAGGAGAGAGGATGTGAAGGGGCAGGTGTTGCATATTTTGCGTATGCATGGGGAGATGCCGTAGGTGGGGGTTGAGGAGTTGGGGGTGATGGAGGAGTGGACCAGGGTGTCACTGAGGGAACGATCGCCCCCCTGGCGGCATTCCAATTCACTCCAATTGGCTGGTGGGCCAGCCGCACCCCTTTGGTCCTGCAGTCCTGCCACCTCTTCCTATTGGTCCAGAGCTGCCATCAATCACCCAGGCATTGTGACGGGAGCATGCGCAGTGTGGCTGCTGGAGCAGGACATCAATGCGCAGGTGCAATCCCGCCTCGAGTTTGGAGCATGCGCAGTGTGATTGCAGGGCGAAGGAAAGCTGTTTGTTTGTCAGGTCCGCAGCCGGTAAGATAAAGGGCGGAATTGAGGGAGAGATGGAGCCGGCGGTGGACGGACAGGCTTCGTAAACACCTTGAGTCGTTCTGAAGCCAGAATAACAAGCTACCGATTCCTCGCTGGTATCTGTGGGCGGCAGTTGCCCGGATCCGCGTTCCTCGGTGAGAGGCCCGGATTAACGGCCGCCATCTTGTACAGCAGGGCGCATGCGCGGACATCCCTGTCCCTATCAGCAGGAGGAGAGAATTTTGTGCATTTCTATCCTGGACTGACAGGGATGGGTTTTGGATACTATCTTTCCAGTGGGTTAGAAGGGGAGGATTTACACACAGCAAACTCAAATCAAGAGATATGTTTGTCCCTTCCCAGTTTCCATCCTGGATTTATAGTGATGGTTATTGTAAACTTACAGGGCACTGGAAGTGGAGGATTGACAGACGGGAAACTCAAACCAAACATCTGACACAGTCATTCATCAGAACCTGAATATCACCAAAGTTTGAATGTAGAAGTGAAACAGCTTGTCTGTAGCCAAAGATTTCAGGTAAGCATGCGAATAATGAACTTCAGTGGGGTAAGAATGGATCTGACCCAGTTAAAACAAAAACAGAATTACCTGGAAAAACTCAGCAGGTCTGGCAGCATCGGTGGAGAAGAAATCTGACCCAGTTAAGTTGGAATCAAAGGTTGGCAAGTGAAACTGGAACTGAAAAATTGGCTGCCTTGAAAAAAGAGTTAGTTTGGACACAGTCAAGGTACATTCCCACGAGGCAAAAGATAGGGGAAAGAAATTCAGATTAAGATGAAGAAGAAAAAAGTGTGCTTTATTGCAGATGTAAGGTGTAATAAGCTGAATAAAAAAGGTTCATAGCAGAATTGGAAAAGCAATTAAGAGAAGCAAAGAGAGGGTATGAAAAGATATTGATGGCTAACAGAAATAAATTAAAATGTCTTCTATAGACATACAAATAGGTAAAGGATGATAAAGGGATGGGTGGGGATGATTAGGAACCACAAAGTGATTTACACATGGAGGCAGGGGGCATGGCTGAGGTATTAAATTAATACTTTGCACCTGTATTTACTAAAGAAAAAGACGTTGCACAGGTCATGGTGAAAGAGGAGCTAGTTGAGTCCCCTGAAGGGTTTAAAATTGATGAGATATTGGATAGGCTGTCTGTACTTAAAATGGACAATGTACCAGGATGGTTTGCATCCACGGATACTGAGGGAAGTGAGAGTGGGAATTGCGGAGGCACTGGCCAGAACTTTTCAATCTTCCTTATACTCGGGTGATGTCAGAGGACTGGAGAATTCCAAAGGTTACACCCTTGTTCAGAAAGGGTCTAAAGATAAGCTCAGCAACTACAGGTCTATCAGTTTAACTTCTGTGATGTGGAAGCTTCTAGAAACGATAATTCAGGACAAAATTAATAACAGCAAATCATGTTTATCTAAAATAAAAACAGAAAGTTCTGTAAAAACTCTGCAAGTCAGGCAGCATCTGTAGAGAGAGAAACAGAGTTAATGTTTCGAGTCCGATATGACTCTTTCTCAGAACCGGCTTATCTAACTTGCTTGAGTTTTTTGAAGAGGCATCAGAGAGGGGTGATGAGGGTAATTCTGTTTATGTGGTGTAGATGGACTTCCAAAAGGCATTTGTTAAAGTGCTGCACAACAGACTTGAGAGAAAAGTTACAGCTCATGTGATCAAAGGGACAATAACAACATGGATACGGAATTGGATGAGCGCCTGGAAACAAAGAGTAGCGGTGCAGTGGTTAATGGTTGTTTTTCGGACTGGACAAAGATTTACGGTGGAGTTCCCAATGGATCAGCATTAGGAGCTCTGCTATTCCTGAAAAAATATTAATGATCTACACCTTGGTATACAGGGCTCAGTTTCAAAATTCACAAACATTACAAAACTTGGAAGCATTGTGAACTGTGAGGACGATAGTGTGGAACTTCAAAAGGACGTAGACAGGTTGGTAGACAGGGTAGACAAGTAGCAGATGAAATGTAGTGCAGAGAAGTGTGACGTGATTCATTTTGGTCAGAAGAACGTTGGGAGACAATAGAAAAGAAAGAATACAAGTCTAAAGTGGGTATAGGAGCAGAGAGACCTGGATGTATATGTGTATATGTTGAAGGTGGCAGGGCAGGTTGAGAAAGCAGTTCATAAAGCACACAGCATCCTGGGGTTTATTAATGGGGACATTGAGTACAAGAGCAAAATTGTTATGTTAAACTTGGATACAAGACTGGTTCGGCCTCAACTGGGGTATTGTGTCTATTTCTGGGCACCACACTTTGGGAAGGATGTGAAGGCATTAGAGAGAGTGCAGAAAAGATTCATGGGAATGAAGTCCCTCATCCCTGGGACCAGTTACACATATAAATTTGAGAAGTCCGGACTGTTCTCCTTGGAGAAGAGAAGGTTGAGAGGAGATTTGATAGAGGTGTTCAAAGTCATGAGGGGCCTGGACAGAGTGAACAGGGAAAAGCTGCTCTCATTGGTGGGAGGATGGAGATTCAGAGGATACAGATTGAAGGGAGTTGGGGAAAGAAGCAATGGTCATATGAGAAAAACTTTATCACACAGCCAGTGTTTAGACTCTGGAATGCACTGCCTGAGTGTGTGATGGAGGCAGATTCCATCGAGGCATTCGAGAGGAAATGATTGTATTGTTTGAAAAGGAAGAATGTGTGGGGTTACAGGGAGAAGGCAGGGAAGTGGCACACGGTGGATATCTCCTTTAGGGAGCCAGAACAGACACAAAGGGCCGAACGGCCTCCTTCTGTGCTGCAACTATTCTGTGATCCTGAAGCAGTGTGACTGGAAAAGCACTGACACACACAAACCCTGGAGCACACCAGGAGAACTGTGTTCGGTTCTGGGCAACAAACCTTAGGAAGGATAGAATGGCCTTGGAAGGAGTGTAGCACAGATTTACCTGAATGATATCCGAATCCGAAGGGTTAAATTTCAAGGCGAGATTGTACACAAGAGTCACCGAGACATTATGACATAGAGAAGGCCATTCGGCCCATTGAGTCAATGCCAGCTCGCCAGAGCAATCCAGTCAGTCCCATTTCCCTGCTCTATCCCTGTATTCTTGCAGATTTATTTCCCTCAAGTGTTTATCCAATTTCCTTTTGAGATCATTCACCATGTCCATTGCCACCCCCCCTCATAGGTAGCAAGTTCCAGCTCATTATCACTCATTGTCAGAGGGCCAATAGGCTGTGGAATTCTCTTCCCCTGAGACCAGTGGGGCTGGGTCAGTGAATATATTCAAGGCTGAGCTTTATCAATTCTCGATTGACAAAGGAGTTGCAGGTTCTTGGGGATAAATAGGAAAATAGAGTTGAGGCCACAATCAGATCAGCCATGATCTTATCAAATGGTGGAGCAGGTTTGAGGGGCCGAATGGCCCACTGCTGCTCCTAATTCCAATGTTCGTATGTATGGAAACTCAGTACAGTCCTGCCAGGGAGAGGGTGTTCAGCAGTTGAAATCAGTGAGGACTCTGATCTTTGGGAAGGAAGGAAACCCTAGGAGGTGGGCGTGGAGGATTCAGAAACACTCATTGGAGACCCCAAACCCCCAATAAGAGCCTGCAGGTCCTGCGTTTGCAGCTCTGGGGCTTCTTCCCAGGAGCAGGCCCAGGTTAACGGCCATCATCTTGGTTCATCTGGGAGCAGACGCATGTATGGCCACCTTGATGATGCAACAGAGAGTGGACGGGGCTTGAGGGTGTCTGTGACCAGGAGGGAAAATGATTAATTCATTGATTTTATTGTCAGTTGCAGACAGGAGCTGGAGAACTGAACCCAGGCAGAGGAGAGGGAGGGAGAAAACTGGGAGTGGAGGAAAGAAAAGGTGGAGATGGTGAGATGAGTTTGGATTTCAGCCCAGGGAGGAGGGAGAGTGTGTGGGATGGGGATTTACAGCTTTGGGGGAACGAGAGAGAAAACAATATTCCATTAAAACTAGAATTGTCTGTTCTGAATTTCTATCCTGGACTGACAGTGATGACTTTTATAAACTGGTTTTCCCGGGTATTAGAAAGGAAGGATTTGCAGATGTGAAACTCAAACCAATCATCTTCTGACAGAGTCACTCGATTCACCAGGACCTGAATATTCTCAGACTTTGAATGTGGAAGGAGAAATGTTTGTCTGTTCTGTCAGTGCGGAAAGATACTGAACTTCAGTGTCACTGGATAAACACCGAGACACACACACACCCGAGTGAGAGTGTCTCAGTGAACTGACTGTGGAAAGAGCTTTAACCAGTTACACAGCCTGAAAAAGCATCACATCGTTCACAGTGAGGAGAAACCATACACATGTTCTGTGTCTGGATGAGGCTTCAACTGATCATCCAACCTGGAGAGACACAAGGACCCCCACACTATGGAGAAGCTGTGGAAATGTGAGGACTGTGGGAAAGGATTCAGTTACCCATCCCTGCTGGAAAATCATCGACGCATTCACACTGGGGAAAGGCCATTCACCTGCTCTGTGTGTGGGGAGGAATTCACTCAGTCATCTGGCCTTTGGTCACACCAACGAATTCACACTGAGGAGAAGCTATTCAGCTGCACTTTCTGTGGAAAGAGGTTCAGGCATTCTTCAGCACTCACTGTACACCAACGCACTCACACTGGGGAGAGGCCATTCACCTGCTCCGAGTGTGGGAAGGGATTCACTCAGTCATTCCATCTTCTGACACACCAGCGAGTTCACACTGGAGAGAGGCTGTTCACTTGCTCCGTTTGTGGGAAGGGATTCACTGTGTCATCCCACCTACTGTCACACCAGCGAATTCACATTGAGGAGAAGCCATTCAGCTGCACTTCCTGTGGAAAGAGTTTCAGACAGGCATCCTCCCTCATCTTACACCAGTGAGCACACACTGGGGAGAGACCGTTCACCTGCTCCATGTGTGGGAAGGGATTCACAGTTTTACCCACCCTGCTGAGACACCAGCGAATTCACACTGGGGAGAAGCCATTTAGCTGCACTTCCTGTGGGAAGAGTTTCAGGCAGTCATCCAACCTCACTGCTCACCAACGCACTCACACTGCGGAGAGACCGTTCACATGCTCCGTATGTGGGAAAGGATTCAGTCGGTCATCCAACCTCACCGCACACCAGCGAGTTCACACTGGGGAGAGACCATTCACTTGCTCGCTGTGTGGGAAGGGATTTGCAAAGTCTTTCAACCTGCTGACCCACCAAAGCACTCACACTGAGAAGAGGTTATTCAATCCTCAGTGTGTGGGAAGGGATTCACTCAGTCACGATGCCTCCTGAGACATCAGCAAGTTCAAAAGTGACTGCAGGGGTTGGATTCTACTGTTCTTGCTGCTTTTAAGCTTGTATTGATAGTCTGGTGATATTTTGTTAGTTTCTGCTGATGTTAACCCTATAATGGGGTGGAATTTAATATTCTTGCTATGTCACTGATTTTCCAGGCTACAGTGTCCCTTTTTAAACGCGCCATCTGTGATTCTTCCCCTTAATTCAAGAACTCTCAACAGGAACCCCTTTACAATAAAATTATGAACTTTTACTTCAATCATAAATTGGTATTTGGTGAAAAATCTACAATTCAGTGTCTGAAAGATTAAACTGCAGGGATCAAAAATTTTTTTCAATGTCTCTTAACATTTTCTCGAGGGCTACTCTTAGATTTTCGGGAACTACTTTTTGTTTTTCAGGGGCTCCTTTTTCATTCCAGCAAACTCCTTTAGTAGGTGATGCAGTCACAGCACTCACTGTACACTAACGCACTCACACTGGGGAGAGTCCATTCACTAGCTCCGAGTGTGGGAAGGGATTCTCTCAGTCATTACTCAGTAATATTATCTTCTGTATCTGTGTTGAAGTTTTTTTTCCAGTTTACTTCTTTAGATAGATAAGATAGCACAAATACCAAAGACTGTTTATATATTAAATCTATTAACTTCAAATCTATAATTAAGATGTTTTTGTCAATTTATTTTAAATAAGTCTCCCATGCTCCATTTCCAAAATGAGATTCTAACTATTTGGCACAAGGTAACTTATTGGGAATATGTCACATCTGCGGCCCCAGGAGAGTGGGTAAGGAGGACGTGAAAATGTAAATGTTGATTCTCCTGCACTTGTGTGGCAAGGTGCCTTGGGAAGTTTGTAAATTCTGTATTTCTAAAAATAAACATACTGCAGAAATGATCTGCTTCGTGTGTGATCTCACTGCATGAATGACTGACTGACAGATATTCTGTTTTCACTGTCTATAGATAAGTTGAAGTTACTGGCGCCTCTCTATGTGTTCCTTCTCTCTTTGGAAAGACCATAAGACGTAGGAGCAGAAGTAGGCCATTCGGCCCATCGAGTCTGCTCCACCATTCAATGAGATCAAGGCTGATCTGTTAATCCTCAACTCCACTTTCCTGTCTTTTCCCCATAACCCTTGATTCCCTCACTGATTAAAAGCTGTCTCTTTTAGCCTTGAATATACTTAACGACCCAACCTCTACAGCCCTCTGCAGGAAAACCTGTTTGAAAAAGTAGCATTTAACAGGGTTTATATCAAATCCCCTGATTTCACCCACCATCAAATAAAGACACTTTCTAATATTCTGTGTCAAATGAAACTCTTTCTGGATAAAAACAGGATCTGCTGCAATCATCAAAATAGATTGAAAACATTCCACTTTGTTGATATTAAGTTAACCAGATGCTTTTGATACTTGGTTTTGGGTTTTACTCGTTTTACTGGAAACTGTTCATTTCATAAAGTGCTTGTATATTTGGTAAATAGATGCAAACTGTTTATTGGATCGGATGGTGCAGCAGGAAAAAAACTCATGATTCTGATCTTCATTGTGTGAATTTATATTCCAAACTCATTGGTAACCTGACTATATCAGCTGAGGTCAGCTCAGACAGGGGTTTTGCATGTTGTCTGTAAGCGTTAACCAGCAAAGAACTGTAGTTAAAAATGTAAATCTGGACAAATGTATATTAGTCTAATTTATAATTTGGCATTATGTGACTAGCAAGTGAGTTCACAATACCTGCTTGCTCAAATTCCTGTGCTGTACACCCCAGTGTTCATTCAACCAACCTCCTGAAATGTATAAAAGAAATCGTAGCTCTCTCAGCAGAATGGGGGAGTTCTACTTGTCTCCGATGTTTTATCGCTCCTTACAAGGTTCAGACTGCTATGAAACCCTCTAGTTCTGTGCCAGGGAGACACAGCTTCTCTACAACCACTGAACCAGGCATCAGGCCAGCAAGATTCCTTCGTCAAAATGGATGCCAAAGCTGCTTCTACAATCACAGATTCTGTCTGTGCAACAGCAGTAAGTTCGGGGGAGACAGAACCTGTGACGGGAGGGGCTGTTGCTCACATATTCTGTATCCCATAAAGGTTTTTCTCCAAGGGGCTGTCCCTGTGATTGATTTTTGTGGGGTGAATTTGCCCACTGCCCCTGTGTATTTTGAATCCTGGTTCAGAAATGCTGTCTGTCTGATTTTAAGGCTTCCTGGACTGGTGCACTGATCCAAATCTGCAATAATCCATATCCCAATCTGAGTTAAAAATTTTAATGTGATTGTCCCACCCAGAAAACATATATCATTTCATGCCTTTAAACCTGACTCAGCACAGGTCCTCTACACATTATGAAAGAGATTATCTTTGAGATCAGTTCCTTTATAATCTGTATTGTTCTGAATGATGACAGAATTAACCTTCTCCCTAACCTGTCCCAACCCTTCTGACAGTTTATTTCTTGAAACCAGGGTCAGCCTTGGTTCCAAAAACAAAAAATGCTGAAAAAACTCAGCAGATCTGGCAGCATGTGTGGAGAGAGAAAAACAAGGTTAACATTTCGAGTCTGTTTGACTCATCTTCACACTCTCCTTGTTCTAATGGTGACATTCCTTGTCTGCCCAGTTAGTAATTTAACTCAGCCCTTGAATTGTTTGTGCATTGTTTCATCACGTTCCCACATTTCACCAACAATTATTTAAAATTCATTTATTGCCCACCCCTAATTGCCCTTGAGAAGGTTGTGGTGAGCTGTCTTCTTGAACTGCTGCAGTCTTTGTCGTGTAGATACACCCACAGTGCTGTTAGGAAGGGAGTTCTCGGATGTTCACCCAGCGACAGTGAAAGAATGTAGAAATGTTTGCTCCACACCCACAGGCTTTCATCTGTTTAAAGCCACAAACAGAAAGGTCCAGTTTTCTCCTGGAGTTTGAGACAAATCAGCTTTCAAACTGATGCAGAGTTTCAGCCAATGAGAGAGATCCGGGCTCAGCCCCGCCCCTCATTCACTCCGATTGGTTGGAGGACCAGCCGCTGAAGCTGGGTCTTCCAGTTCCGCCCCCTCTTCCTATTGGTCCGGAGCTGCTGTCAATCACTCTCCGAGCGGTGTGATTTGGAGCATGCGCAGTGCGGGTGATGGCGATAGGAAGTCGCGTGTTTGTCAGGTCCACCGACGGGAAGAGAAATGGCGGAAACAAAAAGAGAAAATGCTGGAAAAACTCAGCAGGTCTAACAGCATCTGCGGAGAGAAAGAAACAGAGGTAACGTTTCGAATCCTAATGACTCTACTTAAGAGCTAAATTGAAGAAAAAATGTGATGAAATTTATCCTGTTTAAGGTGGGGGGGAGGGTGCGTGGAGCAGGTGGAGCTGGAGAGACGACCAGTGATAGGTGGAGGCAAAGGAGAGATGGACAAAGATGCAGTGAACAAAAGGACAAAGGGGTGTTAATGATAATGGTGCTGGCTAAAGGAGGTGCTGATGCTGGCATTAAGATCAGAAAGCAGAATGTCATAATGGCAGGACAAGGGTAAGCACCCTGGAAAGAACAACATGAACAAGCGACAGGTGGCCCCTGTCGGGGTGGGGGGAGGGGACGGTGGTGGGAAAAAAAGTTTGAAAATAGGATAAAAGGTGGGGATAAAATAAGGAATAAAAATAAAAATAAGTGGATAAAAATAAATATTAAAAATGAAAAAATAATAATTAAGAGCTGAGAATGAATATTGAAAAAAGAGGATAAAAAGGGATGGAGGAGAGAGTTCATGGTCTGAAGTTGTTGAACTCGATGTTAGGTCCAGAAGGCTGTAAAGTGCCGAATCGGAAGATGAAGCGCTGTTCCTCCAGTTTGCGCTGAGCTTCACTGGAACATTGAAGCAGGCCAAGGATGGACATGTGGGCATGAGAGCAGGATGGGGTGTTGAAATGGCAAGCGACAGGAAGATCTGGGTCATGTTTGTGGACAGACCAAAGGTGTTCTGCAAAGCGGTCACCCAATCTCCGTTTGGTCTCTCCAATGTAGAGGAGACTGAATTGGGAGCAGCGAGTGCAGTAGGCTAAATTGAGGGAGGTGCAAGGGTAGCGCTGCTTCGCCTGAAAGGAGTGCTTAGGCCCTTGGATGGTGAGGAGGGAGGAGGTAAAGGGACAGGTGTTGCACCTTCTGCAATTGCATGGGAAGGTGCCATGGGAGGGAGATGAGGTGTTGGGGGTGATGGGGGAGTGGACCACGGTGTCCCAGAGGGAACAGTCCCTACAGAATGCCGACAGGGGGTGGTGAAGGGAAGATGTGTTTGGTGGTGGCATCATGCTGGAGTTGGCGTAAATTGCGCAGGATGATCCTTTGAATGTAGAGGCTGGTGGGGTGAAAAGTGAGGACAAGGGGGACCCTATCATGGTTCTGGGAGGGAGAGGAAGGTGTGAGGGCAGAGGCACGGGAGATGGGTCAGACAAGGTTGAGGGCCCTGTCAACCACAGTGGGTGGGTAACCTCTGTTAAGGAAGACATGTCAGAAGTGCCGTTTTGGAAAGTGGCATCATCGGAACAGATATGATGGAGGTGAAGGAACTGAGAGAATGGGATGGAGTCCTTACAGGAAGCGGGGTGTGAGGAGCTGCAGTCGAGGTAGCTTTGGGAATCGGTGGCCTTGTAGTGAATATCGGTGGACAGCCTATCACCAGAAATTGAGACAGAGAGGTCAAGGAAGGGAAGTGTCAGAGATGGACAATGGGAAGGTGATGGAGGAGTGGAAATTGGAAGCAAAATTGATAACATTTTCCAGGTCCAGACGAGAGCATGAAGCGGCACCGAAACAGTCATCAATGTACCAAGAAAAGAGTTGTGGGAGGGGGCCTGAGTAGGACTGGAACAAGGAATGTTCCACATACCCCATAAAGAGACTGGCATAACTGGGACCCATGTGGGTACCCATAACCACATCTTTTATTCGGAGGAAGTGAGACAAGTTAAAGGAGAAATTGTTCAGTGAGAGAACAACTGCACCCCCAGACCGATGAGAGTGGTGGTGAATGGGGATTGTTCAGGCCTCTGTTCAAGGAAGAAGCAGAGAACCATCAGACCATCCTGGTGGGGGTTGGAGGTGTAGAGGGATTGGACATCCATGGTGAAGAGGAGGCGGTTAGGGCCAGGGAACTGGAAATTGTTGATATGACGTAGGGCTTCAGAGGAATCACGGATGTAGGTGGGAAGAGACTGGACAAGGGGAGAGAGAACGGAGTCAAGATAGGAAGAAATGAGTTCTGCAGGGCAGAAAAAGGCTGAAACAGTCAGTCTAGCAGGGCAGTCCTGTTTGTGGATTTTAGGAAGGAGGTAGGAGCGGGCTGTCCGGGTTTGGGAGTACCTTTACTAATATCTCATACAAACGAGAACAAAAAGTAAAACTTGGGAAGCTGTAGAGGGAAGATCTCCAGAGAAGATGAGGTCAGTGACAGTCCTGGAAACAATGGCTTGATTTTCAGTGGTGGGGGTCATGGTCTTGGGGCGTGGGGGGAGGGGCGCGGGTAGGAGGAAGTGTCTCTGCGAGGTAGAGGTCAGTGCATCAGACAACAACAGCACCACCCTTGTCAGCAGGTTTGATAACAAAGTCAGGGTTGGACCTGAGAGAACGGAGTGCAGCAAGTTCAGAAGGAGACAGGTTATAGTGGGTGAGAGGAACAGAGAAATTGAGATGACTGATGTCACACTGACAGTTCTCAGTGAAAAGATCAAGAGCAGGGAAGAGGCCAGAGGGAGGGGTCCAGGTGGAGGGACAATACTGCAGGCGGGTAAAAGGATCTGTTGAATGGGGAGAGGACTCCTGCCCAATGAAGTGGGCATGGAGACGAAGGCGACATAAGAAGAGTTCAGCATCGTGCCGAGCCTGGAATTCATCGAGGTGAGGGCGTAAGGGTATGAAACTGAGTCCTTTGCTGAATACTGAACATTCAGCATCAGAGAGGGGAAGGTCAGAGGGTACGGTGAATCCATGGCAAGGGCTGGGATTAGAAGATGGGGTGGGGTCAGTGGGACGGGAAGGGGTGGAGGTTCCTGGATGGGCGTTGGTATCAATAAGTTGTTGAAGCTCGCGTTCCTTAAAACCTGAAAGGAAGAGACAAAGTTTCTTGTTAAGGCGTCAGATGAGACAAAGAATAAAATGAAACTGGAGACGAGGACAGTTTTGAGATAGTGTGAGTCGGTGTTGCTGGAGGGAGAGGTTGAGTGTGTTCATATGGCCGTGCATGGCACTGAGTGTGGATCTCACGATGCGGTGAGAACAGCAGTCCGATGAGCGTTGTATGTCCCAAAGACACCTGTAATCCTAGGTGGGTTCAAAATATGAGGGTGAAACAAGAGAAATGGTGGAATGAAGGGAGAGATGAGACAGTGGGTAGACGGGGAGGGATCATAAACATCCGATGCGGCTCTGAACCCAGAATAATAATCTACTGGTGCTGAGTTTGTTTCTGTGGGGCGGAGGCTGCGGGATTGCGTCTCCAGTGACAGGCCCGGGTTAACGGCCGCCATCTTTACAGAGTCAATGTGCAGGGATGGGCTTTGGAAACTCCTTTTACAGGGGGTTAGAAGGGAAGGATTTACCCAAAGCAAAGATCACGTTAAGATCTGACAAGGGTCACTCGATTCATCAGGACCTGGATATTATGGGCCTTTGAGTGTAAGCATTGAGTTCCAGGTCATTACCACTCACTGTGTCAAATTTCTTCCTTACATTCTCCTGTAGATTTTATCTTAAATCTGTATCAATGATACTTTTACGATGAACTAATATCTTATCTAAACCTATCATAAACTTGTACACCTCTATCAAATCTCCCCTCGATCTCCTTTGCTCTAAGGAGAACAATCCCAGTTTCTCCAACCTAATATTGCAACTAAAATCCCTCATCCCTGGAACCATTCTGATAAATCTCCTCTGCACCCTCTCAAGGACCCTCACATCCTTCATAATGTGTGGTGATCACTGGTTTGCACAGACCCAGATGTTCTGTGTTCATCTCTGTGATGTCATCAAACACCGACAATTGCTCAGTGACATCACCCCCGCTCCCCGGGTATTTCCTCAACTGGGAGATTTTTCTCTGACTCCAGTGCTTCTGATATCTTTCCAGCTGCAGGCTCCAGTGGAATATTTTAATATTGAAAACTGAAATTGTTTCAGAGGTGAGTATTTTTGACCATTCATCTACATTTTAGAGCTTTTAGTGCTATGCTCTGTTATCTGTGAGAGGTTCCATGGCTCTGGGGCTGGTTTGCCTCCTTCACTGTGGATCAGAATCCATGTCCATCCATTGCTCCGTTTCACCTCTGCCCTCCCTGATCACCTCTCTGCCGTTGTCTAACTTCCTCTGTCTCTAATAATGGGTGTATTTTAGCTCTGTTTCGTATTTTACTGTTACTCCTACCAACCATGTCGAAATGAGGTTTCCACAGCTGCCCATCCCCTGACCATGTGCTACTGGCTTCCCAGCTTTATCTACCTACAGTATCTTTCATAGCCAGGAATTGCTTTTAGCGCTTTTGCCCATTTCTCTTTTGTTTCTGAGTTTATATTGGCCATCAAATGTTGCACCTTTTTTATTCCCCATAAATTATTCTGTATACCCTGAAATGTTAACTCTGTTTCTCTCTCCGCAGATACTGCTTGACTTCCTGAGTATTTCCAGCATTTGTCCTTTTTATTTCAGGTTTCCAGCAGCTGCAGTATTTTGCTTTTATTTTATTGCAGGCGCTTCTCACAGAACCGAGTCGAGAAACAGAGAGGGACCAATTAAGAACTGATTTGTGTCAGGGTGGGTGTTGGCTGCAGAGGTTGTCCCTTGCCTCCTGTGTTGGTTATTTGTCATTGAATCATAGAATCATTGAATGATTACAATACAGAAGGAGTCCTTTAGCCCATTGAGCCCATGCTGGTTCTCTGCAAGGACAAATCAGTTAATCCCACTCCCCTGCTCTTTCCTCGTAGCCCAGCATTTTCTTTCTCTTCAGGTGCTTGTCCAATTCCCTTTCCTTTGTTGAGTCAGTTTGAGATGGAGGAGTAGCTGCTGGGTTTAATCCCGAGGACTTTGGAACCCAGTCAGGCCCAGCAATTTCCAATGTGAAATTGTCAAAGGGAGGTAGATTCCAGGAGAGATCAGATTGTTAAACAGACACTGTTTGTATAATGGAAAAGGATATTGTTACAGCGACAAGTATTTCTGCAGATGCTTCTTATCTGTTTTATATATACATATTTTCAAAAATGTATATTTGGCATTTGGGCATCACTAACAAGACCAGCAGCAGATATTACCAATCCCCAGTTACCTATGGAGAAGATGATGTTTGACCTTCTTGAACCGCTGCAGTCTGTGTGGTGAAGATGCTCCCACAATAATGTTACATGAGGAGTTACAGGATTTTCACCCAGCTATGATTAAGGACTGGTGATGAATAGTGCAGGAGGGCATGCCAGGAGCAGCACCAGGCAGATCTAAAAATGAGGTATCAGCCTGGTGCAGCTACAACAGAGGACTACTTGTGTGCCAAACAGCACAAGCAGCAAGTGATAGGCAGAGCTAAGCAATTCCACAACCAACGGATCAGATCTAAGCTCTGCTGTCCTGCCATATCCAGTCGTGAATGGTGGTGGGCAATTAAACAACTCACTAGAGAAGGAGGCTCCACAAATATCCCCACCCTTAATGATGGGGGAACCCAGCACATCATTGTAAAAGATGAGACTGAAGCATTTGCAACAATCTTCAACCAGAAGTGCTAAGTGGATGATCCATCTTGGCCTCCTCTGAGGGTCCCCAGCATCACAGATGCCAGTCTTCAGCCAATTCGATTCACTCCACAAGAAATGGCTGAAGACACTGTATACTTCAAAGGCTATAGGCCCTGACCATATTCAGGCAATAGTACTAAAGGCTTCTGCTCCAGAACTTCCTGTTCCCTTAACCTAGCTATTCCAGCTATAACACTGGCATGTACCCGGCATAGTAGAAACTTGCCCAAGTGTGTCCTGCACACAAAAAGCAGGACAACTCCAATCCAGCTAATTACCGCCCCATCAGTCTACTCTCGATCATCAGTAAAGTGATGGAAGGGATCATCAACAGTGCTATCATGCACCACTTGCTTAGCCATATCTTGCTCACTGATGCTCAGTTTGGGTTCTGCCAAGGCCACTCAGCTCCTGACCTCATATAGCCTTGGTTCAAACATGGACAAAAGAGCTGAATTCCAGAGATGAGGTAGGAGTGACTGAGACAGCACTTGACCAAGTGTAGCATAAAGGAGTGCTAGCAAAACGAGTCAATGGGAATCAGGGGGAAAACTCTCCGCTGATTGGAGTCATACCTAGCACAAGGGAAGATGGTTGAGGTTGTGGAGGTCAATCATCTCAGTTCCAGGAAATCACTTCAGGGGCCCCTCAGGTTGTATCCTAGGCCCAACCATTATCAGCTACTTCATCAATGACCTTCCTCAGAAGTGGGGATGTTTGCTGATGATTGCACAATGTTCTGCACCATTCGCTACTCCTCAGATACTGAAGCAGTCCATGTCCAAATGCAGCAAGACCTAGGCAATATTCAGGGCTTAGGCTGACAAGTGGCAAATAACATTCAAACCACACAAGTGCCAGGTAATTACCATCTCCAACAAGGGAGAATCTTAACCATCGCCCCCCACCCCCCCGCAACCTTGACATTCAGTGGCATTGCCATCGCTGAATCCCCACTATCAATATTCTGGGGGTTACCAATGACCAGAAACTGAACTAGGCTGTCCATATGAATACTGTGGCTAAAAGAGCAGTTCAGAGGCTAGGAATCCTGCAGTAGGTAACTCACCTCCTGACTCCTCAAAGCTTGTCCACAATCTACAAGACACAACTCAGGAGTGTGATGCAATACTCTCCACTTGCCTGGATGAGTGCAGCCCCAACAAAACTCAAGAAGCTTGACACCATCCAGGACAAAGCAGCCGCTTGATTGACACACCATCCACAAACATTCACTCCGTCCACCACCGACGCACAGTGGCAGCAGTGTGTATCATCTACAAGATGCACTGCAGGAACTCACCAAGGCTCCTTCGACAGCACCTTCCAAAAACACAACCACTATCTAGAAGGACAAGGGCAGCAGATCGATGGGAATACCACCACCTTGAAGTTCCCCTCCAAGTCACTCACCGGACTTGGAAATATATTACCATTCCGTCACTGTCGCTGGGTCAAAATCCTGGAACTCCCTCCCTAACAGCACTGTGGATATACTTACACCACAGAGACTGCAGTGGTTCAAAAAGGCAGCTCACCACCACCTTCTCAAGGGCAATCAGGGATGGGCAATAAAGGTTGGCCTAGCCAGCGACACCAAGATCCAAATGAAAAAAACCCACCAACTTGTATTTATATAGTGCCTTTTGTGGAATAGAACATTCCAAGGTGTTACACAGGGTGCATTATAAAGCAACATGTGACACGAGGAGATATTAGGACAGGTGTCCATCAGTTTGGCCGAAGAGGTAGGCTTTGAGGAGTATCTTAAAGGTGGAAAGTGAGGTGGAGAGGTTAAAGGAAGAAATTCAACAGCTAGTGCCCCTGGCACTAGCCACTAGCTAGTGCCACTAGCCAGAATGGCCACCAAAGGTGGAGTGATTAAAATCAGGAACGCTCAACATGAGCGCAGATATTCTGGAGGATTGTGTGGCTGAAGGAGATTACAGAGACAGGGATGGGCAAGCGCAAAGAGGAGATTATAGAGACTGGGAGGGACAAGAGCATGGAGGAGATTACAGAGACTGGGAGGGACAAGAGCATGGAGGAGATTACAGAGACAGAGAGAGACAAGAGTATGGAGGAGATCACAGACAGGGAGGGACAAGAGCATGGAGGAGATTACAGAGACAGAGAGGGACAAGAGCATGGAGGAGATTGCAGAGACAGGGAGGGACAAGAGCATTGAGGAGATTACAGAGACAGAGAGGGACAAGAGCATGGAGGAGATTGCAGAGACAGGGAGGGACAAGAGCATGGAGGAGATTACAGAGACAGGGAAGCAAATTAACAAATTCTGTCAAAGTTCTGTTCGAGTTGTATATATAAAATCCTTCTCCTTAGCCTCCTGCTGCTCCACCTCTCTCTCACTTTCTCTCTCTCTCTCTCTCTCTCTGTTTTTGTGGGTTCTCTCTCACTGTCTTTTTTCTGCTTTAAATCAATTTCACAGGGTGTTAGAAGGGAAGAATTTGCAGTCGGGAAACAGACACTAAACATCACATCAGGATCTGATAGAGTCGCCAATTTATTATAACCTGAATATCATTGGATTTTGAACATGGAAGGAAAAAGCACCGTTCACAGTGCAGAGAAAATGTACATGTGTTCTGTGTGTGGACAAGGCTTCAGCCAATCATCTGGCCTGTCAAAACACAAGCGCAGTCACACTAGGGAGAAACCATGGAAATGTGAGGACTGTGGGAAGAGATTCAATTACCCCTCTGGCCTGGATACTCATCGGCGCAGTCACACTGGGGAGAAGCCGTTCATCTGCCCTGAGTGTGGGAAGAGATTCACTCATTCATCCAGCCTGCTGACACACCAGCGAGATCACAATGGGGAGAGACCATTCACCTGCTGCCAGTGTGGGAAGGGATTCACTACCTCATATTACTTGCTGATACACCAGCGAATTCACACTGGAGAGAGGCCGTTCATCTGCTCTGAGTGTGGAAAGGGATTCATTCAGTCATCCCAACTGCTGGCACATAAGCGCATTCACTCTGGGGAGAGGCCATTTACTTGCTCCGACTGTGGGAAGGGATTCACTCAGTCATCCCACCTGCTGACTCACCAGCGCACTCACACTGGGGAGAGGCCATTCACCTGCCCCAAGTGTGGGAAGAGATTCACTTGTTCATCACGTCTCCTGATGCACCAGCGAGTTCACACTGCTGAGAGACCTTTTAAATGCCCAGACTGCATGAAGTGCTATAGAAGCTCTGGGGAACTGATGTCCCATCAACGTGTTCACACTGATGAGAGACCGTTCAGGTGCTTTCAATGTGGCACTGGGTTCAGGCGATCATTTGAACTGACTATACATCAGCACAGTCACACTGGGGAGAGTCCTTTCACCTGCTCAGAGTGTGGGAAGGGATTCAGTATTTCATCCCGCCTGCTGACGCACCAGCGAATTCACACTGGGGAGAGGCCGTTCACCTGCTCTGAGTGTGGGAAGGGATTCACTCAGTCATCACAATTGCTGTCACATCGGCGCACTCACACTGGGGAGAGGCCATTCACCTGCTCCAGGTGTGGGAAGGGATTCACTACCTCATCCAATCTGTTGAGACACCAGCGAGTTCACACTGACTAGAGACCTTTTAAATGCCTAGACTGCAGCAAGTGCTATAAAAGTTCTGGGGACCTGATGTCCCATCAAAGTATTCACTGATGTGAAACCTTTCAGCTGCTTTCACTGTAGGACTGAGTTCAGGCAATCATCTCACCTCACTGTTACACTAGCACAGTCACACTGGGGAGAGGACGTCTCATGTTCGGAGTGTGGGAAGAGATTCGATCGGACATGCACCCTCTGAGACATCAGTAAGTTCTCACTGGGGAGAGGCCAATCACCTGCTTTGTGTGTGGGCGGGGATTCATTCAGTTGTTGAAACTTCTGATTCCAGTGAGTTCACACTGCATGGAGAGTGTGTGTGTATGCATGTGGGTGTCTGTGTAAAAGGATTTGGTCAACATGACAACTGTAAAAATGTCAGTGACAAAGTGGAATGAGGCTATTCACCTGCTTCCTGTCTGGAAACACATCCTGATATGGTACTTATCAGAGATTCTGGAATTCATTTCAAATTGTTAGAATGTTTCTCCCTAAAAGATAAATATACTTTGTGTTTTTACAGAATTATCTGTATCCCTTCAAACAAACTCGGAACCTAGGAAACAACGAGACATTGGTTTAATGTTTTTATTTCTAGAAAATAACCCATTTCACACAGAGACCATGAGATTATTGGATACTCACAGGAGGACTCGTCAGAAAGAGTTGTGAGCCTATTATTCTAATCTGATCAGTCTGATCGAAGGTAGACCTGGTCAAGGAGCCCAAGCTTTTGTGTATTGATCCTTTTTGACTTCAGTAACATCTTGCTAACTTGATGATAACATGTCAACACATTCTGATTATTTGTTTATCAAAATGGAACACATTAACCCATTAAATCATCTTGTAAATGATGTAATCCTCTTCAGTGAGTCTGTGTAATATTGTCATTTTCTCATGATTTGTACCTGAATATCTCATCTCCTTCTGAAAGACTTAGTAACGTCTTTGTATTCAGTCCATCTCCTGACCCTCTGCTCAGGGCCAAAAACATACATTATCGGTCCTTTCAGATCATTGATCTATTCATGTCTATTCACAGGTTCTAATCATATTCACAATATGATCTCCTAGAACCTGTTTGCACTGCAGGTTCTTAGTTTTAATGTGTGTAACTGTCTTTACTGCTGAGAAATGTTTAATAAAGTTATTAGAATTATTCAGATCTTCCTCACCTGGCTTCCCTCTGTCTACATTCCCCACTTCGAGACTCAAGAAGATTCTTCCTTTTGTAGCTTCAAAGCTTTTCTCTTGGTCAGTGCAAATATTTCCATTATTGCTGCAAAAAGAAACTTTGTCAAAGCTTTTTGTCTTGAACTCATCAGGACATTTCACAAGAATACCAAATGTAAAGGGAAGAACAATTCATTTAGTTGCAACACAAGTGGTATTCACCATGAACAGGATGCTGCCGTCAAGCCAAAAGGATGTCTGTCTATCACACAAATGGATAATGTGGTATATGAACTTCAGTGTCAATGTGATGTATATCGGCTGTACTTCCAAAGACTGACGGATTGTATCAAACAATATGTCCTTTCAGCTGTTCACAACAGGCAAGTTACCAACTGTACACAACCAGCCCATGCTTGCAAAATTCAAAACACGGTGTCCAACATAAGATGCCATTCTGCAACTGGACATTTTCTCGACAATCCTGCATGCACTAAGAATTACACTGACAACCAATTTAAGATTATCAGTCAGACTTGAAGTGTGACGCACTTATGCTTGCTAGAAGCTCCATATATTAATAAACAGGGCCCTGTTCTTTGCTGGCTGAAAAAACATCGTGCCTTTTTCAACTAAACAAAATAGGTGATAGTAATTCTCTGGTTCATTGCCCAGGGAAATGCCTTGACCAATCAGAGTCAACCTGCTTGGTTTGAATTTAAACAAAGCTTGGCAGTTAATTGTCAGTCATCAGTAAACTGGCGCATTCTCTGTGGCAATGCCTCTGCCAATCAGAGTCCACTTGCCAATCAATCAGCACTCTCTTCTCATGAAGTATAAATTGTTCCTTTTACATTTGGCACTCTTGTGAATTGTCCTTATGAGTGCAAGATGAAAAGCTCTGACAACATGGGTTTGTGTTCAGCAATACTCAACTTCTGTACTACCAAACGACCTTTTGCATTTCCATTATATTCTTTCTCCTTGTAACCTGTCTTAGAATTCTCTTTGTCAAGGAAACCATCAATAAGGGGAATCAGCCTCATCTGTAATACCAGGAGGAAAATATATGCTGTGATTATCCAGGGATGTTGTCCTGTATTTTACGCTATCTTCCACAGGGAATGATCACTCAGGGTGACAATAGATCGCTCAGTGTTATTGGTTATTGTTTCCAATGTCCCAGATGTTGTTCAATATTGATTTAAGATTTAGAGAAAACAGTGGAATTATATGACCAAAACCACTCTCAGTCACTGGAAGATACTGTTTAGTTGGTGGGAACACCATGACCTGGAAGTCCCCCTCCAAGTCACATATCAACCTGACTTATATATATCGCCATTCCTTCACTGTCACTGAGTCAAAATCCTGGAACTCCCTCCCTAACTGCACTGTGGATATATGTACACGACATGGATTGTAACGGTTCAAGAAGTCAGCACACCACCATCTTCTCAAGGGAAATCAGGAATGGGCAATAATATGTCCCATGAATTAATTTTTAGAATGTTGAATTACTCTAACATTGAGGGCCTTGCAGACACCAATACTTTATCCTCAGTATTAGTCAGGTTATCTGCTGTTGTCCACCTGATGGGACAGGGAGTACTCCTGTGTTTTGCTGAAAAAAGAGTCATGTCTGAGCTTTTCATTTGGCACTCATCAGGTGACACAAGAATGGCAATATAAGGGGAAAACAACAATCTATATTGTATGTGAAGAGAGTACTGATTGGTTGGCAAGTGGCATTGCCATGGAGAATGCACAAGTGATGGTGACTGACAGTTAACTGCCAAGCATTGTTTGAAATTTAAACCAGGCAGCTTGATCCTGATTGGTTAAGGCCTTGCCCTGAGGAATGAGTCAGTGAATAGCTGTCACTTATTTTGTTTAGCTGAAACTGGCACAATGAATGTACATGTTCTTTCTGTCTGTAAAGAACAGGGTCTTGTGTATTAATATATGGAGCTTCCAGAAGACGCAAATGTGCCACACTGAGAGCCTGACTAACAATCTTAAACTGGTCTACATACCATGACAGTGCCAGTGTGGTGCTCGGAATGTAGGCCGCATGTCCCAAAGACTGACGGATCATATCAAACAGCATGCCCCAGCCGCTGATCACAATGGGCAGGGTACAGACCATACCCAAGCACCCCATGCTTGCAAAACTCAATACACAGTGTCCAATATTAGAAGTGATTCCGTGATTGGACAACATTTGCTAAATAATCCTCAGTGTGCTAAGAATTATGCTGACAACCAATTTAAGATTGTCAGTTGGGCTCGCAATGTGGTGCATTTGCATGCACTGGGAGGTACATATATTAATACACAGGGCCCTGTACCTTGCAGACAGAAAGAACATGTACATACATTGCGCCTTTTTCAGTGAAACAAAATAGGTGACAGCCAGCCAGTTATGTCCTGTACACAAAAAGCAAGACAAATCCAATTACCACCATATCAGGCTATTCTCGATCATCAGTAAAGCGATGGAAGGGGTAATCAACAGTGCTATGAAGCAGCACTTGCTAAGCAATATCCTGCTCACTGATGCTCAGTTTCGGTTCCATCAGGGCCACCCAGCTCCTGACCTCATGACAGCCTTGGTTCAAACATAGACAAAACAGCTGAACTCCAGAAGTGAGGTAAGAGTGACTGCCCTTGACATCAAGGCAGCATTTGACCAAGTGTAGCATCAAGCAGCCTGAACAAAACTGGAATCAATGTGAATGAGGGGGAAAACTCGTCATTGATTGGAACATACCTAACACAAAGGAAGATGGTTGTGGTTGTATGAGGTCAATCATCTCAGTTCCAGGACATCACTGCAGAAGTTCCTCAGGGTAGTGTCCTGGGCCCAAAAATCTTCAGCTGCTTCATCAATGACCTTCCTTCCATCATAAGGTCAGACGAGGGGATGTTCACTGATGATTGCACAATGTTCAGCACTATTCACTACTCCTCAGATGCTGAATCAGTCCATGTCCAAATGCAGTAAGAGCTGTAGAATATCTAGGTTTGGGCTGATAAGTGGCAAGTAACATTCGTGCCACACAAGTGCCAGGCAATGACATCTACAACAAGAGGGGATCTAACAACCCCACACCCCCCAAGCCTTGACATTCAATGACATTACCATCGCTGAATTCCCCATTATCAACATCCTGGGAGTTACCATTGATGAGCAACTGAACTGGAGCAGCCATATAAATACTGTGGCTACAAGAAGCTAAGAACCCTGCGGCGAGTAATTCACCTCCTGACTCCCCAAAGTGGGTCCACCATCTACAGGCACAAGAGAATAGAATATTCTCCTCTTGTGTGGATGAGTGCAGCTCCAATGACACTCAAGAAGCTTGACACCATTAAGGACAAAGCAGCCAGCTTGATTTGCAACAATACCACAAACATTCACTCCCTCCACCACCAACGAACAGTGGCAGCAGTGTGTATCATCCATAGGATGCACTGCAGGAACTCACATAGGCTTCTTAGGCAGCACCTTCCAATTCCACCGCTACCATCTAGAAGGACAAAGGCAGCAGATAAATGGGAACACCACCACCTGGAACTTCCCCTCCAAGCCACTCACCATCCTGACTTGGAAATATATCGCCATTCCTTCACTGTCACTGGGTCAAAATCCTGGAACTCTATCCCTAACAGCACTGTGGGTGTACCTACACCACAGAGACTGCAGCAGTTCAAGAAGGCAACTCAGCACCACCTTCTCAAGGGCAATTAGGGATGGGCAATAAATGCTGGCCTAGCCATCGA
This sequence comes from Cetorhinus maximus, assembly GCF_964194155.1. Taxonomy (NCBI): domain Eukaryota; kingdom Metazoa; phylum Chordata; class Chondrichthyes; order Lamniformes; family Cetorhinidae; genus Cetorhinus; species Cetorhinus maximus. The sequence continues at coordinate 76,682 of NW_027596626.1, forward strand.
CACCCACATCCCATCAATGAACAAAAATAAAAAGCTGCCTGGTTTAAATTTCAAACAATGCTTGGCAGTTAACTGTCAGTCACCATCACTGATGCATTTTCCATGGCAACACCACTTGACAACCAATCAACATTCTGTTCACATACAGAATAATTTGTTGCTTTCCCCTTTTATTGCTATTCTTGCAAGTCTCCTGATGAGTGCAAGACAAAAAAGATTAGACATGTCTCCTTTCAGCAATATTCAAGTTCCGTACAACCAAGCAACTATTCCAGTGTTTGTGTGTGTAAATGTGGTTCTCTGTTTGTGCATATGTGTTTTTGAGTTCATGGGTGTGTGTGTGTGCTTCTTCTCATTAGCTGTAACACAAACCTTCCTTTTTTTGAGCAGACAATGTGGCTTCTGGGAGTTCCATTAAGTGATTTGAATGGTACCATTCAGAGGTTTTTAATCTACGGTGAAACCACAGGCTGACAGCTTGCTGTGTAAAATCTGGCATTGACACAGCCAGGCCCCATTTCTCCTGAAACAACATGATGTATCTGCTATAATAAATAATATATGAAATATCTGGTGCTTTCCAGATCCATTCCTTTCTCCTCACTATTATCGTCGGATAGTTCATAAATTCCTTGTGCACATCATCTTCCAACACATCTATGGTCTCCACTTTAAATGCTTCCATCAGTCTTACCTACAGGAATCAGTTCTGAAATACTGTCACTCTGATTTTAAGGCTTACTGGAGTAATACAGTGATCCAGATCTCCCCAACTCGCACCCGCCCCCTGCAACACAAATCCATATCCTTCTGAGTTCCAGGTTTTAAAGTTCAATCTAGAAAACATATATCATCTAATCTCTTTAAACCAATCATTGATTTAACACATCCCCCCCACACATACCAGAAGAGATTGTCTATGGGATCAGCTGTTCCTTTATAGTCTTTGTCTTTTTTTTTGCAAAAATATACTTTATTCACAAAATATCTTCAAACAACATTCTAAAACATTTCAAAATCACCAACACAAAAATACAAACAGGTTCAAACTTTTACAACACGTATCATGAAATCCATTGATACATACAATGAATATTACATTCATTTTGAGCTGTACAGCCCAAGGGGATTTAAACAGTTCCCAGTCCCTCGGTGCACTATGGCAGAAAGGTCTTAGGCAGCGACCCTTCCCCATTGCGCCTTTGTGGCGGCTGCTCCAAGCTTTAGTGCGTCCCTCAGCACGTAGTGCTGGACTTTGGAATGTGCCAGTCTGCAACACTCGGTCGGGGACAACTCTTTGCGCTGGAAGACCAACAAGTTTTGGGCAGACCAAAGAGCGTCTTTCACCGAGTTGATGATCCTCCAGCTGCAGTTGATGTTTGTCTCGGTGTGTGTCCCTGGGAACAGCCCGTAGAGCACAGAGTCCTGTGTCACAGAACTGCTCGGGACAAACCTCGACAGAAACCACTGCATCTCTCTCCAGACCTTCTTTGCAAAGGCACAATCCACCAGGAGGTGAACAACGGTCTCTTCCCCACCACAGCCACCTCGAGGGCAACGTGCAGAGGGGGTGAGACTCCTGGCATGTAGGAAGGATCTGACAGGGAGGGCCTTTCTCACCACCAGCCAAGCTATGTCTTGGTGCTTGTTGGAAAGTTCTGGTGATGAGGCATTCTGCCAAATGACTTTGACAGTCTGCTCGGGGAACCATCCCACAGGATCCACCCTCTCCTTTTCCCACAGGGCCTCTAAGACGTTACGTGCTGACCACTGCCTGATGGCCATGTGGTCAAAGGTGTTTTTATGCATAAATTTTTCCACGAGGGACAGGTGGTACGGCACGGTCCAACTACTTGGAGCGTTCCGCGGCAGCGTGGCCAGACCCATCCTTCGCAACACCGGGGACAGGTAGAACCTCAGCATGTAGTGACACTTGGTGTTTGCGTACTGAGGGTCTACACACCGCTTGATGCAGCCGCACACAAAGGTGGCCATCAGTATGAGGGCGATGTTGGGCACGTTTTTTCCCCCTTTATCTAGAGGCTTGTACATCGTGTCCCTGTGGACCCGATCCATTTTCGACCTCCAGATAAAGCGGAAGATGGCTCGGGTGATCGCCATCACGCAGGAGTGTGGAATGGGCCAGACCTGCGCCACGTACAGCAACAGCGAGAGTGCCTCACACCTGATGACCAGGTTCTTACCCTCAATGGAGAGGGAGCGTCGATCCCACATGCCCAGTTTCCTTTTCACCATAGACACTCGCTCCTTCCAGTTTCTAAAGCATGGTCTGGTCCCTCCGAACCATATACCCAGCACTTTCAGGCCATCAGCTCTGACGGTGAAGGGGACAAAGGATCGGTCAGCCCAGTTCCCAAAGAACATGGCCTCGCTCTTCCCACGATTTACCTTGGCTCCCGAGGCCAGTTCGAACTGGTCGCAGATGTGGATCAGTCTGCGCACCGACAGCAGACCTGAGCAGAAAACGGCGACATCGTCCATGTACAGGGAGGCTTTGACCTGAGTGCCTCCACTGCCTAGGATTGTCACTCCTCTTATGCCCAGATCCTTCCTGATGGACTCAGCAAAGGGTTCTATGCAGCACACAAACAGAACAGGTGAGAGAGGACAGCCCTGCCTGACTCCAGATTTAATCGGAAAGCTATCTGTTTCCCACCCATTGATTGAGACTGCGCTACTGATGTTAGTGTAGAGCAGTTGGATACAGTTGCGAATTCCCTCCCCAAACCCCATTTTGGAGAGAACATCCCCCATGTAGGTGTGCGATATTCTGTCAAAGGCCTTCTCCTGATCCAGGCTGATGAGGCAGGTATCCACACCCCTGTCCTGTACATAGGCAATCGTATCCCTGAGCAGCGCGAGGTTGTCAGAGATCTTCCTGCCCGGCACAGCGCAGGTCTGGTCAGGGTGGATCACCAATTCCAGAGCGGATTTGACCCGATTGGCGATGACCTTGGACAGAATCTTATAGTCCACATTTAACAGTGAAATAGGTCTCCAATTTCTAATTTCCTCCCTTTCTCCCTTGTGCTTGTAGATGAGAGTGATGATGCCTTTCCTCATTGATTCTGACATACTGCCGGCCAGGAGCATACTCTCGTACACTTCTAGCAGGTCTGGGCTGATCAAGTCCCACAGAGCCGAATACAACTCCGCCGGCAAGCCATCACTTCCGGGAGCTTTACTCTTCTCGAAGGACTCAAGGGCCTTAGTCAGTTCGTCAGGAGTTAGCGGTTTGTCCAGGCTCTCCCGCGTACTGTCGTCTAAGACCTCCGTGATAGAGGACAGGATGGACTGGGAGGCCGTGCTGTTCCTTTATAGTCTTTGTCGTTCTGAATGATGACAGTATTAATCTTCTCCCTAACCTATCCTAACTCTTCTGCCGGTTCATTTATTGAAACCAGGGACTCTCCTTGTCCTAATGGTGACATTCCCTATCCGCCCAGTTATTCCTTCAAGTCAGCCCTTGAATTGTTTCATCATGTTCCCTTTATTGTTTCAGAAACAAATGTTGAAATATTTGCTCCACACCCACAGGGTTTCACCTGTTTAAAGCCACAAACAGAAAGGTCCAGTTTTCTCCTGGAGTTTGAGAAAAATCAGCTTCCAGAATGATGCAGTTTCAGCCAATGAGGGAGATCCGGGCTCAGCCCCGCCCCTCATTCATTCCGATTGGTTGGGGGGCTATGCACATTTGGTGATCCGGCCCCGCCTCCGCTTGCTATTGGTCCAGAGCGGCCGTCCATCAGGCGGGCTCTGTGAGCTGGCGCATGCGCAGTGCGGGTGAGGACAGAGCTGAGGTGATTTGTGTAGAAATTCTCGGCCGGTAAAATACTGCCGGGTGGGTCATAGGGGAGGGATGGAGCCGACGAGTGGGGTGGGAGGCTTCACAAACACCCTGTGAGGGCCCCAAGCCTCGAATACGAAGCTCGGGTACGATATTTGAACCGGCTGCAGCTGCTCGGGCCATTACCCGAGACAAGGCCGGGTTAACGGCCGCCACCTTTATCGGGCACAATGTGCAGCCGGGGCGCCTGCGGAGACAATGAGGGAGCTGTGGGCTCAGCCCCGCCCCTCATTCACTCCGATTGGAGGACCAGCCGTTCTCGTTCGGTCCTCCAGCTCCATCCCCTCTTCCCATTGGTCATTCCCTCCCGTCAATCAGTCCCCGGGCATTGTGAGCTGGAGTAACCGTTATGAATAATTATCAGCTCCTGGTTTGCAGCTGCGGGGCTTCTCCCTCCCGGGAACAGGCCCAGGTTAACGGCCGCCATCCTGGCTCAGCGAGTGGAGGATGGTTCACATCAGAGGATGGGGGAGGGGGGACAAGAAATAAGAGGTTACACTTTGGGCTCAAATCAATGAGGATTTGATCTGTGGGAAGGAAGGAAACCCTGGGAGGTGGGCGGGGAGGATTCAGAAACACCCGCTGGAGGCCCCAAACCCCCAATAAGACTCATTGATTTTATTGTCAGTCTGCAGACAGGAGCTGGAGAACTGAACCCAGGCAGAGGAGAGGGAGGGAGAAAACTAGGAGTGGAGGAAAGAAATGGTGGAGATGGGTTTGGAATTCAGCCCAGGGAGGAGGGAGAGTGTGTGGGACGGGGATTTACAGCTTTGGGAGAACAAACTCCCAATAAGTACCTGCAGGTCCCGCGTTTGCAGTAAAAAACTTTGTGCGGCCATCTTGGTGAAGCAACAAAGAGTGGGCGGGGCTACAGGGTTCCTGTGACCAGGAGAGAAAATGATTGATTCATTGATTCTATGCTCACTCTGCACGGAGGGGTTTGGGAACTGAACTCAGCCAGAGTAGAGGGAGATAACTGGGAGCAGAGCAAAGAATGGTGGAAATGATGTGATGGGTTTGGCAGGGTGAGCAACTCTCACAGAGATAATTAAGGGACGGCCTGCCATGGGGTCCATATGTGTGTGTTGAGGGAGGCTGTTGAGTGGGGTGCTGCCAGAGATGTGAGGGTGGGTGGGGATGAGGTGTGGCTGCCAGAACAGTTTGAATAAGGTTCAATGTAGGTCCAATTTATGGGACAAACATCATCCTTGCACTTTGCAGCCTGGGACAGTTATCTCAAATAAGGGACAATCCCATAAAATACTGAACAGTTGGTAACCCTGGGTTTGGATTCCAGCAAAGGGAGGAGGAAAGTGTGTGACATGAGAATTTACTGCTTTGCAGGAACACGTGAGGAAAACATGCTTTCTAGAAACTAGAATTTTCTGTTCTGAATTTCTATCCTGTCTTGACAGTGCTGATGTTTGTAAACTCCTTTTACAGGATATTTGAAAGGGAGGATCTACTGACTTGGAATCGGCCAACCTGGAGAATCACAAGGTCAAGAAACCATGGAAGTGTGGGGACTGCGGGAAGGCATTCAGATCTCCATCCCAGCTGGAAAGTCATCAACGCAGTCACACTGGGGAGAGACCGTTCACCTGCTCCATGTGTGGGAAGGGATTTAATCGATCATTCAACCTACTCACACACCAGCAAATTCACACTGGGGAGCGACCATTCATCTGCTCTGTGTGTATGAAGGGATTCAGCAGTTCATCTCACCTCCTGAAACACAAGCGTGGTCACACTGGGGAAAGGCCGTTCACCTGCTCCATGTGTGGGAAGAGGTTCACTAATTCATCTGACCTTCTGACACACCAGCGAGTTCACACCAGGGAGAGGCTGTTCACCTGCTCCATGTGTGGGAAGAGGTTCACTAATTCATCTGACCTTCTGACACACCAGGAGTTCACACCGGGGAGAGGCCGTTCACCTGCTCCATGTGTGGGAAGAGATTCACTCAATCACAAAACCTAATGAGACACCAACGAGTTCACAAATAACTTCTGGAGGTGGATTCTCTTGTTATTGCAGTTGGTAATCACATCCAGGTCTGAACCATGTTCATTTGGACAGTTTGCATTTGTTTCTGCTGCTGTTAATAACCCCTATAACTGGCTGGAGCTAACTGTTCAGGAATTTGTCCCTCAAGTTCAGAGGAGATGAACTGATCAGCCAGAGTCTAACTGAATGGCAGAGCAGGCTCGAAGAGCTGAATGACCTACTCCAGTTGATAAAAGATGATCAGATAGGTGTGATCTCATTGTTATCGAACAATATGCAATGAGAGAGATCAAGGAGTCCATTTGGCCCTCAGATCATTTAACTGTGGACTGTGACTTGGAGTTGATGAAGCATCTGTCAGGCTGTGTTTATACTACATTCCTAGCCCATCTAACAAGGCACATCTCATACTGAGCCAGAGGATCTGCTGCTTACAACCACTGGGATGTTACACCACGGAATTGACCACTTACCTTGGCAAAATAGGTGCATTTCAATTTTTGGATGGAAATGATGGCACTGTTCTGGGGACCAAATTGGAGACACAAGCACAGAGGTGTGGGGAATCTACCCACTAGTGTGGGGATTGTTAACACAGCTGTGAAGGGATTTGGAACTTTTTACTGTGGCTAAGGTGCTATATACAACATGCTGTAGTTACTGTTGACTGGGGTGACATTCAATTCCCTGTTAACTCATGGGTACATTCACAATGCAGAAAGGCTGTTCACCAGCTGCATGTGGAAAGGGATTCACTCAACCATCCTTCTTACTGACACACCAGTGCAGTCACGTGAGAGGGAGTCCATTCAGATACTTCATGTGTGTGAAGTGATTTACTCAGTTTTCCCACCTGTAAACATTCCAGATTTAAATTTTCAAAGTATTTGTTGCACAATGGGTACATTCCGGCTGGTGAGAGGCTGTATAAATGTGTGTGTGGAAGAAGATTCATTCATGCATGCTACTTGGTGACACATCAGTAGGCTCACATTTGACCATAGGGAGTTATCGATGTTGTTATTCACATCCAGGAGAGCACTATGACAGAGGACCCATGCACTAACTTTCTGAAACATAATCACAGAATGTTACGGTGCAGAAGGAAGCCATTCAGCCGTCACGTCTGCAGGGCTCTCCAAATAAGCATTCTCCTGCCTTTTCCCTGCACCCTCACACATTGTTTCTATTCAAATAATCATCTACTGCCCTCTTGAATACCTCAATTGAACCTGCCTCCACTACACTTCTAGGCAGTGCATTCCAGACTTGAACCACTCGCTGTGTGAAAAAGTTTTTTCTCACGTCACATTTGCTTCTTTTGCAAATCACGTTAAATCTGTGCCCTCTCATTCTCGATCCTTTTACAAGTGGGAAAAGTTTCTCCCTATCAATTCTATCCAGCCCCCTCATGATTTTGAACATCTCTATCAAATATCCTCTTACCCTTCTCCTCTCCAAGTAGAGCTGTCCCAACCTCTATCTTCATAACTGAAGTTTCTCATCCCTGGAACCATTCTCGTAAACCTCTTCTGCACACTCTCCAATGCGTTCACATCCTTCCTGTGGTGCCCAGAACTATACACAGTACTTCAGCTGAGATCTAAATAATGTCATTTATAAGCTCAGCGTAACCTACTTGATCTTGTAGTCTATGCCCCTATTGATAAAGCCCAGGATACTGTATGCTTTATTAACTGCTCTCTCCACCTGTCCTGTCACCTTTAATGATTTATGCACATATACACCCAAATCCCTCTGCTCCTGCACCCCTTGAACAATTGCATCTTTATTTCATATTGTCTTTCCATGTTCTTCCTACCAAAATGCCACATCCAGTCGTAAATGATGGTGGACAATTAAACAACTCACTGGAGGAGGAGGTTCCACAAATATCTCCATCCTCAATGATGCAGGAGCCAAGAACATCAATACAATAGATTAGGCTGAAGCATTTGCTACAATCTTCAGCCAGAAGTGCCGAGTGGATGATCTATCTCGGCCTCCTCCGAAGGTCCCAAGCATTACAAATGCCAGCCTTCAGCCAATTCGATTCATTCCATGTGATCTCAAGGCACGAGGTACTACAAAGGCTATAGGCCCTCTCAACATTCCGGTAATAGTACTGAAGACTTGTGCTACAGAACTTGCCGCGCCTCTAACCAAGCTGCTCCAGTACAGCTACAACACAGGCATCTACCCAGCTATGTGGAAAATTGCCCAGGTATGTCCTGTGCACAAAAAGCAGGACAGGTCCAACCTCGACAGTTACTGCCCCATCAGCCTACTCTTGATCATCAATAAAGTAATTGGGGGGGTGGTCATCAACTGTGCTATCAAGCGGCACTTGCTTGGCAATAACCTACTCATTGACGTCCAGTTTGGGTTCCACCAGGGCCACTCAACTCCTGACCTCATTACAGCCTTAGTTCAAACATGGACAAGAGAGCTGAACTCCCGAGGTGAAGTGAGAGTGATTGCACTTGACATCAAGGCCGCGTTTGACCGAGTGTAGCATCAAGGAGCCCTAGCAAAACTGAAGTCAATGGGAATCATGAGGAAAACTCTCCGCTGGTTGGAGTCATAGCTAGTACAAAGGAAGATGGTTGTGGTTGTTGGAGGTCAGTCGTCTCGGCTCCAGGACATCACTGCAGGAGTTCCTTAAGGTAGTGCCCTCAGCCCAACCATCTTCAGCTGCTTCATCAATGGACCTTCCCTCCATCATAAAGTCAGAAGTAGGGATGTTCGCTGATGTTTGCACGATGTTCCACGACTCTTTGGATACTGAAGCAGTCCATGTCCAAATGCAACAAGACCTGGACAATATCCAGGCTTAGGCTGACAAGTGGCAAGTAACTTCACGTCACACAAGTGCCAGGTAATTACCACCTCCAACAAGAGATAATCCAACCATTTCCCCTTGATGTTCAACGGCATTACCATCATTGAATCCCCCACTATCAACATTCTGCGGGTTACCATTGACCAGAAACTGAACTGGACTAGCCATATAAATGCTGTGGCTACAAGAGCAGTACAGAGGCTAGGAATCATGCGAGGAGTAACTCACCTCCCGACTCCCCAAAGCCTGTCCACCATCTAAAAGGTACAAGTCAGGAGTGTGATGGAATACTCCCCACTTGCGTAGATGAGTGCAGCTCCCACAACACTCAAGAAGCTTGACACTGTCCAGGACAAAGCAGCCTGCTTGATTGGCATCACATCCACAAACATTCATTCCCTCCACCACCAACACACAGTAGCAGTAGTGTGTACCATCTACAAGATGCATTGCAGGAATGCTCCTTTAACAGCACCTTACAAACCCACAACCACTACCATCTAGAAGGACAAGGGCAGCAGATAGATGGGAACACCACTAGTTGAAAGTTCCCCTCCAAGTCACTCACCATCTTGACTTGGAAATATATCACCGTTCCTTCACTTTCGCTGGTTCAAGATCCTGGAACTCCCTTCCTAACAGCACAGTGGGTGTCCCTACATCACATGAAGTGCAGCGGTTCAAGAAGGTAGCTTACCACCACCTTCTGAAGAGCAACTAGGGATGGGCAATAAATGATGGCCCAGCCAGCGAAGCCCACATCTCGTGAATGAATAAAAACAAAAATCACCTCACACTTCTCCGCAACGAACATCATCTGCCACCTATCTGTCCACTCCACAAACTTGACTCCGTCCTTTTGAAGTTCAACATTGTGCTTCTCAAAGTTTACAATGCTTCCAAGTTTCCTATCATCCCTCATCTTCAAGATTATCCGAATTCTCTGGCTGCAATTCTAATCGAATGAAAACGATATTTCGAGTTTATTAAAAGATTGATATTTAATGGCGATGCTATTCCCCAGCATTCCCCGGGGCCCAGAATGTGCCCTATCTTCACGACAGGTGACACCGCGCTGGGCGGGGCTGTGACTGGCGCATGCGCAGTTTGATTGTTGAAATTGGACGGCCTCATTTCCATTCGATGAAGATCAGGTGAGAAACGTCAAGGGAGGAGCGGAGCGGGCGGAGAGGAATGGAACCTGTGTGGGGGGAGGTGGCGGCGGGAAGGCTTCTTAAATACCCTGTTTAAGCTTCAGACCTCGCATAACAAACTCCCAGTCCCGCCTTTATACCCAGCGGGCGGCAACTCCGAGCTCCTGCAAGACCCGGGTTTATGGGGGGAGGGCAATGTGCAGCTGGGCGCATGCGCGGTCATCCCTGTCAGCAGGAGAGAATGTTGTAAATTTCTATCCTGGGGTCATCGAGGTCGACAGCACAGAAAAAGGCCCTTCGGCCCATCGAGTCTGCGCGGGTGAAACAAGTATCTAATTCTAATCCCATTTTCCAGCAGGAGGCCCATGGCCTTGTATGCCATGGCATCGTAAGTGCACATCCAAATTAAATGTTATGAGGGTAACTGCCTCTACCACCCTTTCAGGCAGTGAATTCCAGACTCCCACTACCCTCTGGGTGAAAAAATCCTTCCTCAAATCCCCTCTAATCCTCCTTCCCCTTACCTTAAATCTATGCCCCCTGGTTATTGATCCCTCCATCAAGGGGAAAAGTCCCTTCCTGTCTACCCTATCTCTGCCCCACATAACTTTATACACCTCAATCATGTCCTCCCTCAATCTCCTCTGCTCCAGGGAAAATAACTCCAGTCTATCCAATCTCTCCTCATAACTAAAACTCTCCAGCCCAGGCAACATTCTGGTAAATCTCCTCTGCACTCTGTCTAGTGCAATCACATCCTTCCTATAATTCAGATTCCAGAACTAAAGGCAACACTCTAACTGGCCAAACCAGCATTTTATACCGTTCCAACATAACCTCCCTGCTCTTATATTCTATGCCTCGGCTAATAAAGGAAAGTATCCCATATGCCTTATCTACCTGTTCAGCTACCTTATGGGACCAGTGGACGTGCACACCAAGGTCCCCCTGATCCTCGGTACTTCCCAGGGTGCTACCATTCATCGTGTATTCCCGTGCCTTGTTTGTCCTATACCAAGCGCATCACCTCAAACTTATCTGGATTAAATTCCATTTGCCACTGACCAGCCTGACTATATCCTCCTGCAATCTAAGGCTATCCTCCTCACTATTTACCACCCCACCAATTTTCATGTCATCCATGAACTTACTGATCAATTCTCCTACATTCAAGTCTAAATCGTTTATATATACTGCAAACAGCAAGAGACCCAACACTGATCCCTGTGGAACCCCGCTGGACACAGGCATTCAGTCACAAAAACACCCCTCGACCATCACCCTCTGCTTCCTGCCACTCAGCCAATTCTGGATCCAATTTGCCAAATTGCCCTGGATCCCATGGGCTCTTATCTTCATTATCAGTCTCTCATGTGGGCCCTTATCAAAAGCCTTGCTGAAGTCCAAGTAGACTACGTCAAATGCATTGCCCTCATCTGCACACCTGGTCACCTCTTCAAAAAATTCAATCAAATTGGCCAGACATGACGTCCCCTAAACAAAACCATGCTGACTGTTCTTGTTTAATCCCTGCCTCTCCAAGTGTAGATTAATTCCATCCACCAGAATTGCTTCCAATAGTTTCCCCACCACTAAGGTTAGACTGACTAGCCTGTAGTTCCCTGGTTTATCCCTTCCTGCATTCTTGAATGACGGGACCACATTGGCTGTCCTCCAGTCCTCTGGCACCTCTCCTGTGGCCAGACTTGCCTCACTGACTGACAGGAATGGATTTTGGAAACTCCTTTTACAGGGGGTTAGAAGGGGAGGATTTACAGAAGGGAAACTAAAATGTTTTCCTGATGGGATCTTCTACAGGAATTGTGTTGGTGAGCGGTCAGAAAGGGGCAAATAAAATTAAATGCAGAAAAGTGCAAGGTAATGCATTTGGGGAAAGCAAACAAAGCAAGGGAATACTCAATAAACAGGAGGATATTGAGAGGGCTGAAGGAAGTGAGAGACCTTGGACTGCATGTCCACTGGTCCCTGAAGGTGGCAGGACAGATTTACAAGAATGTTGCCAGGGCCGGATAATTGCAGCTATGAAAAAAGATTGGATCGGCTAGGGTTGTTTTCCTTAGAACAGAGGAGGCTGAGGGGTGACGTAATTGAGGTACACAAAATTATGAGGGGCCCAGATAGCGTAGACAGTAAAGGCTTGTTTTCCCTAGCTGAGAGCTCAATTACCAGGGTCCATAGATTTAACGTGATTTGGTAGGAAGATTAGAGGGCACTTAAGGAAAAATCTCTTCACCCAGAGTGTGGTGGGTGTTTGGAATTCACTGCCTGGTTTGACGGTGGAGGCAGAAACCCTCAACTCATTTAAAAGGTACCTGGGTCTGCATCCAAAGTGCTGTAACCTGCAAGGCTACGGACCATGTGCAGGAAGGTGGGATTAGAATGGGTGGCTAGTTTTTTATTTTTCGGCCTGCATAGATACGATGGGCTGAATGGCCTCTTTCTGTGCCATACCTTTTCTGTAGTTCAATGAATTGTTTCTGAACTGCCTCACTATCCCATTAATATAAATAGACAGTAGGTTGCTGTGAGTGTCAGACTATATTGTGTCTCCTCATTCTTCCCCCTTCTCCCACTCCGAGTTCCAGGCTGGAGGCTCCGGCGGCTCGACGTGTAGCTTTGGTGGGAATGTGGGACAGTTGTTGGGCCCAGAGATCCTGGAGTGTTGTAGGGCTGGAGGAGATTATAGAGATTGGGAGAGGGGAGGCCATGGAGAGATTTGAAAACAAGGATCAGCATTTTAAAATTGAGGTGCTGCTGAACCGGGAGCCAATGTGGGTCAGCATGCATGGGATGGTAGGCGAATGGGACTTGGTGTGAGTGAGGACATAGACAGCAGAGTTTTGGATGATCTCACGTTTACTGAAGGTAGAATATGGGAGGCCGGTCATGATTGTGTTAGAATAATCAAGTTTAAAGTTAACAGTTTGATGGATGTAAGTTTCAGAAGCAGATAAGCTGAGGCAGGGGCAAAGTCAGGCGATGTTACTGAGTTGGAAATGGGCAGTCTTAGTGATAGTGCAGATTTGTGGTCAGAAGCTCACCTTCTGGTCAAATATGAAATTGAGGTTGCAAACAACGTGCTTTAACTTCACACAGTTTATGTACCATCTACAAGATGCACTGCAGCAACTCACCAAGGCTCCTTCAACAGCACCTTCCAAAGCTGAGACCTCTGCCATCTAGAAGGACAAGGGCTGCAGATAGATAGTAACACCACCACCTGGAAGATCCCCCCCAAGCCACACACCATCCTGACTTGGAAATATATCATCATTCCTTCACTGTCGCTGGGTCAAAATCCTAGAACTCCCTCCCTAACAGCACTGTGTGCGTACCGACACCACATAGACTGCAGCGGTTCAAGAAGGCTAAAAGGTTAGTTAAGGAAAAAGTGGGACCTATCAGACATGAAGATGGAAACTTGTGTGTAAATGCAGAGGCTGTGAGAAGGGTTTTGAATGAATATTTTGTCTCCATGTTTACAAAGGAAAGGAGGATGGAAATATAGTAGTCCAGGAGGAACACTGCGAGATATTGGACTGGATAGTCATAGAGAGGAAGTACTCGAAGGGTTGAAACCTTGAAAGTTGATAAGTCACCAGGGCCAGATGGATTGTTTCCAAGGCTGCTGAAGGAAGTCAGGGAGGAGATAGCAGATGCTCTGAGGATGATTTTCCAATCTTCACTAGATACAGGGGAGGTACCGGAGGACTGGAGAAATACAAACGTAGTTCCATTGTTTAAAAAGGGATCAAAGGAAATGCCAATTATAGGCCAGTTAGTCTTACATCGGTGGTGAGCAAATTAGCAGAATCAATCCTGAGAGATTGGATTAACTGTCATGTGGAAAGGCATGGGCTTGTCAGGGATGGTCAGCATGGATTTGTTAAAGAAAGGTCTTGCCTCATAAATTTGATTGAATTCTTTGAGGAAGTGACAAGAAGGGTTGATGAAGGTAGTGCAGTGGATGTTGTGTACATGGATTTTAGCAAGGCGTTTGACAAGGTCCCACATGGCAGATTGGTCAGGAAAGTAAAAGCCCATGGGATTCAGGGTAATGTTGCAAACTGGATAAAAGGTTGGCTTTGTAACAGGAAACAAAGGGTAATGTTCGATGGATGCCCTTGCGAATGGAAAGTTGTCTCATTTGGTGTTCCCCAGGGCTCAGTGTTGGGACCCTTGCTGTTTGTGTTATATATTAACGATTTGGACGTGAACGTGGGGGGGACGATTGGGAAATTTGCAGATGACACAAAGATTGGCAGAGTAGTGGATAGTGTAGAGGATAGCCATAATCTCTAAAACAATATAGATGGGTTGGTGGAGTGGGCGTTAAAGTGGCAGATGGATTTTAACATAGATAAGTGTGAGGTCATACATTTAGGGAGGTCAAACAGTTACAAGGATTACACAATAAATGGGAATATACTGAGAGGGGTAGATGAAGTGAGAGATCTTGGCGTACAAGTACACAGGTCCCTGAAGGCAGCAGTTCAAGTAGACAAGGTTGTAAAGAAGGCATATGAATGCTCTCCTTCATTGGCAGAGGTATAGAATATAAAAGTAAGGATATAATGTTGGAATTGTATAAAACACTGGAGAGGCCACAACTGGAGTGTTGTGTGCAGTTCTGGTCACCACATTATGGGAAGGACATAATAGCTCTGGAGAGAGTGCAGAGGAGGTTTACAAGAATGTTGCCAGGGTTAGAAAAGTGTAACTATGAGGAGAGATTGGATAGGTTGGGGTTATTTTCCTTAGAACAAAGAAGGCTGAGAGGTGACTTGATTGAGGTGTACAAAATTATGAGGGGAATAGATAGAGTGGACAGGATAAAATTGTTTCCCTTGGTAGAGAATTCTAGATCCAGGGGACGTAGATTCAAGATAAGTGGCAGAAGGTGTAGGGGGGAACATGAGGAAGAACTTTTTCACGCAGAGGTTAGTGGGTGTCTGGAATTCGCTGCCCAAGTTGGTGGTTGAGGCAGAAACTTTAAACTCCTTTAAAAAGTACCTGGATCTGCACCTAAAGTGCTGTAAGCTGCAGGGCTATAGACCGGGAGCAGGGAGGTGGGATTAGAAAGAGCACCTGGGTGTCCTCGGGCTGGCATGGACAAGATGGGCCAAATGGCCTCCTTCTGTGCTGTAACTTTTCTATAGTTCTATGGGTATAATGATGGCAGATTTGAAGGAAAGATGGACAGTACTTTAGAGAGAAAACCGTTGACATATTCAGTGAAAATGGGGAAGTTGAGTGATCAGTAGTTTAGTGGGTGTAGGGTCAATAGAGCAAGAGATGAATTTCATGGACAAGATGAGCTCTGAGAGGGCATGAGGGGAGATGGAAGGGAAACTACAGAAAGATGTGAGTTCAGGGCTCAGGTATTGGGGAACTTTAGGGAGGGCGAGTGGAAAGGAGGGAAGCAGCAGAGGCAGCTCATCCGATTGTCTCAATCTTAGTGACAAAGAAGCTCCATGAGACCCTCACACCAGTTGTTGGGGGTGAGGATGGAGGGAGAGCATTTCAAAAGGAATGAACTTGTGTTAGAGATATTAAAAAGGTTCAACACATTGTGCCTTTTAACACAAAACTAATTTATTTGATATTTATCCAGAATATTTGCCCCCACCTAAGTGGTCTGTAGTTTATTAACATCAGCAGAAACAGATCCCAATGAACATGGTTCAGTCCTGGATGTGATTAACAGCAAAATCCCACCACTTTAGTTACTTGTGAACTCGCTGGTGTGTCAGCAGCTTGGATGAGGTAGTGAATCCCTTCCCACAATGGGGGCAGGTGAATGGTCTCTCCCCAGTGTGAATTCGTTGGTGTGTCAGCAGGTGGGATGGATGAATAAATGCCTTCCCACACTGGGGGCAAGTGAACGGCCTCTCCCCAGTGTGAATTCGTTGGTGTGCCAGCAGGTTGGATGAGGTAGTGAATCTCTTCCCACACTGAGGGCAGATGAACGGCCTCTCCCCAGTGTGAATTTGCTGATGTGTCAGCAGGCTAGATAACTGAGTGAATCCCTTCCCACACTGGGGGCAGGTGAATGGCTTCTCCCCAGTGTGAACTCGCTGGTGTCTCAGCAGGTAGGATGAGGCAGTGAATCCCTTCCCACACTCAGAGCAGATGAAAGGTCTCTCCCCTGTGTGAACTTGCTGGTGTGTCAGCAGGTGGGATGACTGAGTGAATCCCTTCCCACACTGAGGGCAGGTGAATGGCCTCTCCCCAGTGTGAATTCGCTGGTGTACAGTGAGTTGAGATGATCGCCTGAACCCAGTACCGCAGTGAGAGCATTTAAATGGTCTCTCGTCAGTGTGAACACGTTGATGGGACATCAGCTCGCAGGAACTTTTAAAGCACTTCCCACAGTCTGGGCATTTAAAAGGTCTCACTTCAGTGTGAACTCGCTGGTGGCTCAGCAGGTAGCTTGAAAGAGTAAATCCCTTCCCACACGTTGAGCAGGTGAACGGCCTCTCCCCAGTGTGACTGCGCCGATGCTCTTCCAGCTCTGACGGGAATCTGAATCCCTTCCCACAGTCCCCACATTTCCATGGTTTCTCCCCGATGTGGCTGCACTTGTGTCTTGACAGGCCAGATGATCGGTTGAAGCCTCGTCCACACACAGGACACATGTACGATTTCTCTCCACTGCGAACGGTACTTTCTCCTTCCATGTTCAAAATCAAATGATATTCAGGGCGAATGTCAGATTCTGCTGTGATGTTTTGTTTCTGTTTCCTGACTGCAAATCCTCCCCTTCTAAGACCCTGTGAAATTGATTTAAAACAGAAAAAAAGGTGTGAGAGAGAATCCACAAAAACACAAATGCAGGTTGTGAAATTGAGCTGAATGAATCTGGTAATTTGTGGGGCCGGCACCAGGGAAAAGTGACCATGAAAACTGCCGGCTTGTCATAAAAACCCAACTGGTTCACTGATGTCCTTCAGGGAATGGAACCTGCCACCTGGTCTGGGTCTCCACAAGACTCTGGCCTCCATGGGATGAAAGAGAGAGGTGGGAGGTGCAGGGGGTGAAGATGTGTTTAATACATCTTCAGCTCAACCAGAACTTTGGCAGAATATCCCAAACCCTCAACATCCACCACCTAGAAGTATGAAAGTAACACGTGTCAATGAACACCATCACCTCCAACTCACACACCGTCCTAACTTGTCTGACATCCAGTACTGGATGAGCAGAAAGTTCCTCCATTTAAATGTTGGGAAGATGAAAGCCATTGTCTCCACTCCCTAACCACCGACTCCATCCCTCTTGCAGTTCTCTGAGGCTGAACCAGACTATTCACAATCTTGTTGTCAAATTTCAGCCCAAGCTGAGCTACTGACTACAAATCACTAAAACCACCCATTTCCACCTCAGTAACATCGCCCAGCTGTGCCCCTGCCTCAGAGCACAGCCCGGTCCCCACGGTGGCGCTCTGGGTTCCTGTTCTCATTGATAGGGGACTTTCTGACCCACAGGGCATTCTGGATAAACCAGCCGCCATCGAGACCAATCAGTGAACAGCCATTTTTTTCCCCCAGTTGGTAAATTGGAAGATCCATGGCAAGGGGGATATTGGACAGGAAGCACAATGAGAGGTTCGGACACTTTATTAAATACTTACAGCAGAAGCACATTAATCTGATCGGAGATCACTTCCTCACGAGCAGCCAGCGGTGTGAAGCCTCCTGAGATTCCGGTCCCTCAGTATCTGTGGATGGAAACCATCCTGGTACCTTGTCTATCTTTCAGTACAGACAGCTTATCCAATATCTCATCAATTTTAAACCCTTCAAGGGTCTCAACTATCTCCTTTTTCATCAGGACCTGTGCAATGTCTTTTTCTTTGGTAAAGGCAGGTGAAAATTGTTAGTTTAATACCTCAGCTATGCCCCTTGCCTCTATGTGTAAATCCCCTTTGTGGTCCCTAATCAGCCCCACCCATACCTTTATCACCCTTTACCTAGTTGTATGCCTACAGAAGACATTTTAATTTTTAAGTTACCTGCCAATCTCTTTTCATACTCTCTCTTTGCTTCTCTTAATTGCTTTTCCAATTCTGCTTTGAACTTTTTTTATTCAGCTTGGTTCTATTTTACACCTGACATCTGCAAGAAGCACATTTTTTCTTCTTCATCTTAATCTCTGTCGTTTTTGTCATCGTGAGAGCTCTGGACTTCTTGCCCCTATCTTTTGTCTCGTGGGAATAAACCTTGACTGTGTCTAAACTACCTCTTTTTCAAAGGCTGCCAATTTTTCAGTTCCAGTTTCACCTGCCAACCTTTGATTCTAACTTAACTGGGTGAGATCCATTCTTACCCCATGGAAATTGGCTTTCCCCCAGTTCATTATTCTCATACTTACCTGAAACCTTTGCCTACAGACAAACTGTTTCACTTCCACATTCAAACTTTGATGATATTCAGGTCCGGATTAATTGAGTGACTCTGTCAGATGTTGATGTGATGTTTGGATTGAGTTTCCCGTCTGTCAATCCTCCACTTCCAGTGCCCTGTAAGTTTACAATAACCGTCACTATAAATCCAGGATAGAAACTGAGAAGGGACAAACATTTCTCTTGATTTGAGTTTGCTGTGTGTAAATCTTCCCCTTCTAATCCCCTGTAAAAGGAGTTTCCAAAATCCATCCCTGTCAGTCCAGGATAGAAATACACAATATCATCTCCTCCTGCTGACAGGGACAGGGATGATCGCGCATGCGCCCTGCTGCACAAGATGGCGGCCGTTAACCCGGGTGTCTCACCTAGGGACGCGGATCGGGGGAACTGCCGCCCACAGATACCAGCGAGGAACCGGTAGCTTGTTATTCTGACTTCAGAACGGCTCAAGGTGTTTACGAAACCTGCCCGTCCACCGGCCGGCTTCATCTCTCCCTCAATTCGGCCCTTTGTCTTACCGGCTGCGGACCTGACAAACAAGCAGCTTTCTTTCGCCCTCACACACTGCGCATGCTCCAAACTCGAGGCGGGACTGCACCTGCGCTCTGATGTCCAGCTCCAGCAGCCACAGCACATGCAAACGTCACAATGTCCAGGTGATTGACGGCAGCTCCGGACCAATGGTGGATGGGGGCGGGACTGCAGGATCAAAGGGGTGCGGTTGGCCCTCCAACCAATCGGAGTGAATGAAGGGCGGGGTTGAACGCGGGTCTCCCTCATTGGCTGAAACTCTGCATCATTTTGAAAACTGATTTGTCTCAAACTCCAGGAGAAAACTGGACTTTTCTGTTTGTTGCTTTAAACAGATGAAACCCTGTAGGTGTGGTGCAAATATTTCAACATTTATTACTGAAATTTGGGAACATGGTGAAACGAGGCACAAACTTAAAGGAATAACTGGGCACACAGGGAATGTCACCACAGCAAGGGGAGTCCTTGGTTTCAATAAATGAGCAGGCAGGAGGGTTTAGGACAGGTTAGGGAGATGATTAATACTGTCATCATTCAGAACAACACGGAATGTAAAGGAAAAACTGATCTCAAAGACAATCTGTTGTAATATGTATGAAGGGAATGTGCTGAAACAGGTTTAAAGGAGTTAGATATGTTTTCTATATTGCACAATCACATCAAAGCTTCAAAGATGAGACATGAAAGCCCTCGACATTAATCATGACAAGTGGGAAGCTAACTGATGATTGATGCAATTGGAAACACCAGCTGTGGGCAGGAGTTCACCACCACAGCGACATGTGGTTTCAGAAACTCCAACACAGACAATCAAGGTGTCAGCAGAGATCATCCCACAATAGGAGTAAGGAATACCTTCATACGGGGCACTTTTGCCTTTACAGTATCGGCTTGTTCAGCCATCAGATGGAGTGCAGCAAATCATCTCATCTGATCTCACCAAGGTTCTGAGGCTGTATTCCCATCATCTCTCACAGATGAATGGATGCTAAACATATGGGACAATCACATTAAAATCTGGAACTCAGATGGGAATATGGATTGGTGTTAGGTGGGAAGATCTGGATCAATGTCTTACTCCAGGAAGACTTAAAATCAAAGTGACAGTATTTCAGAACTGATTCCTGTGATATCAGTGATCCCATTGCTCGTAAGACCGATGGAAGTATTTAGTGGAGACAGTAGCATGTTGGAAGATGCTGTACAGAAGGTTTTCTAAACTAACTGAGGATAACAGTGAGGGGAAAGGAAGGGATCTGGAAAAAAAGACTCTTTGTGTTGTTACAAAGGACATTGGACCTTCCACTTGGTTTGACACACACACACACACACACACCCACATGGGTACACTTCCTATCGATCAGGTGGACCAAGTTTTGCCTCACACCACCAACCCGACTACTGACTAGGACTGGGGATAAAGTATCAGTGTCTGTAAGGACCAAAGTGTTATAGAAATTCAAGTAAACATTACGCTCCAGGAACTCAAAGCAGTTTTGACTATCTAATTCCAGCACTTTCTCTGAACCTTAATCTATAATGGACAACATCTTGAACAGAAGCAATAACAAAAAGTTAAGCCATCAATGGATATTGAGCGGTCTATGGCCACCCTGGTGATCAGCCCTGGTGGGAGATTTTAGACAATACAGGACATCTTTGCATAATCGCAGACCCTACTTTCCTATCGGTATTACAGATAAACCCCCTTATATTGATGGTCTGGGTGAAGGTCAGGCCACAGAGCAGAATGGATGAAAAGATGGCTCCAAACTCCCTGTAAATCTAACCCTCTGAATTCTGTTTTGTAGCCATCTTTCCATCCATTCTGCTGCCTGGCCCTTCACACCACACAGCCTGATCTTGATTACCCTGTAGGTTGTACACACTGTTATGGATAACAAGCTGGTTACAAAACAGAAAACAGAGAGAAGAGGTTAAGCAAAGTGACTCAGACTGGTAAAAGATGGGGATTGATGCTCCACAGGAAGAAATGCTGGGGCCACTGTTATTCACAATTTACATAAACAATTTGGACTCAGAAATCAGAAACCCAATTTTAAAATTTGGGAGCAGAATTTCAGTAAATCACAGATAAGAATTCCCAGTTAACAAAACTTTGTTGCACAATTCATTAAATCTTTAATTCAGTAGCAGAGTGTACAATGACACGAGGAAGTGATGAACTGATTTATTTATGAATTGTTGTGGTGTCTTTGATGAACGGACCACAGGAGACTCGGGTACAGGTTACGATCGTTTATTCGAGCAATTGCAAGGAGGGCACCATCTCAATGTAGCTTGAGAAAGTACTCTGCTAAACTACAAGTGTTCATCATATTTATACATTATTGGTCACGTACAAGAACAATTTCCAGATTTCAATCTCGTCAACATATAGGTTTACATTAAACAGACATGTCTTTGGTACAAAAGTACATGCATCATCTGACCCCACCTTCACCCAGGCAGAGACCTGCCTTCCTATCTAAGCTGGAACCATCTGTCCTTCCCCTATCTGTTGAAGAGCACACTTAATCTGTTATTGCCATCCTCTGACTCCAGCCTAACTCCCAAAACTCCCAATCTATCATATTTACATTCTTCTTCGTCTAATATGGCCTTGCTGATGCTCGCAAGCCCTGAGAATGTGCAAGGTTCAGCATTCTCTCTGTCCCAGCCTGAACTTTAAATGTTAACTACTTAGCAATTGTGGTTTTGCATGCTGGGATATGTTAAGTCAAGTCCCTTGACCATTACTGTATTCCTTTATTTCCCTCTAACATGAATTAATTGATTACCAAATTGGGAAGTACAGTTAATACTGAGGAAGACTGCAACAAAATCCTAGGATCTAACACACACACATCAATATAACAGGGAATTCTTGAAAACACGGTGCAGGTCCTTCTTTATCTGGAGATCAGATGTCTGTTGTATAATTGTCCCAGTAGTTAAAAGGATCATGTGAATTCCTCCATGTGTTATTTCAATGCAGACTTTACACTATTTATTTTTAACTATGTCTCACTTTTTAAAGGTGCTATGTCAACACAAGTTGTTGTTGACATTGGTTTAAAGTAGTGGACTCAGGACTGTCACTAATAAACCTTAAAAACTTCACAGAATAATCACCACAGTCATTTTTAAACTGGAGACTTATTCCTGCCATTTCAGTTTCAGTCAGGAACAGAGCACAGTTTTACATCAATCTCTGATTTAAAAGCACGTTCCCAGACTGCCTGACTGAGGTTGAACAACCACAGTTGTAAAGGAACCTTCTGCTCTGTGCCTAGGAGCTTTGAACCACGATGGTTCCAAACAGAAATCAGAGGGTTAGATTTACAGGGAGTTTATATTTTTCCATCCATTTTTCTTTGTGGCCTTGGACTCCACACAGCCTGACCTTGGTCATCTTTAGGCTGTATGTACTGCATAGAAGTGGCTGTGACACATTTCTTACACACCTCAGGACTCACCCACATATGGGTCAGTGAAGAGAGATGAGAAAGACCAAAGTGTCATTTGTCCCTCTCAGTGTGACCCAGAAGGACTGTGTCCAGGCTAAAGTTCTGTTCCTGCCATATGATCCTCCCTCAGATTGTCCTTTCTGAGCTCCAGCCAGGTGATGTTAAACACTCAGGTGGGAAAGACAAAATTGTACAACAATGTGTGAAAAACAAAGTTTGACATGCAATGTGACATTTATCCGGAATATTAAGCAGCAGCCCATTGATATGGTTTATTAACTTATATACGAACATACGAATTAAGAGCAGGAGTAGGGCACTCGGCCCCTCGGACTTGTTCTGCCATTCAATAAGATCATGGCTGATCTGATTGTAATCTCAATTACACATTCCTGCCGACCCAATAACCTTTCACCCCTTGCTTATCAAGAATCTATCTACCTCCGCCTTAAAGATAATCAAAGACTCTGCCTCAACTGCCTTTTGAGGAAGAGAATTCCAAAGTCTCACAACCCTATGAGAGAAAAAAATAATTCCTCATCTCTTTCTTAAATGGGCGACCCCTTAAGCAGTGGCCCCTAGTTCAAGATTCTCTCAGAAGAGAAAACATCCTTTCCACATCTACCTTGACAAGGCCCCTCATAAGCTTATGTGTTTCAATCAAGTTGCCTCTTACCCGTCTAAACTCCAACAGATACAAGCCTAGTCTGTCCAACCTTTCCTCATAAGACAACCTGCCTATTCCTGGTATTGATCTACTAAACCTTCGCTGAACTGCTTCCAATGCATTTACATCCTTCCTTAAATAAGGTGACCAATACTACACACAGTACTCCAGATGTGGGCTCACCAGTGCCCTGTATAACTGAAGCATAACCTCCCTACTCTTGTATTCAATTCCCCTCACAATGAAAGATAACATTCTTTCAGTTTTGCTTGTTGCACCTGCATGCTAATATTTTGCGATTCATGCACCAGGGCACCCAGATCCTTCTGAATCTCAGAGCTCTGTAATCTCTCACCATTTGAATAGTATGCTCCTTTTTTTATTCTTTCTGCCAAAATGGACATTGTCACATTTTCCCACATTATACTCCATTTGCCAGATCTTTGCTCACTCACCTAACTTGTTTGGATCCTTTTGTAGGCTCCTTATGTCCTCTTCACAATTTATTTTCCTACCTGTGTGTCATCAGCAAATTTAACAACCGTACCATCGGTTCCTTCATCCAGATCATTTATATTAAATTGTAAAGAGTTGAGGTCCCAGCACTGATCCTTGTGGCACACCACTCATCACATCCTGCTAACCAGAAAAAGACCCATTTATGCCTACTCTCTTCTTCCTGTTAGCTAGCTAATCTTCTATTCATGTCAATATGTTAGCCCCTACACCATGAGATTTCATTTTCCGCAATAACCTTTAATGAGGCACCTTATCAAATGCCTTCTGGAAATATAGGTACAGTACATCCACCAGTTCTCCTTTATCCACGGCACCTATTACTTCTTCAAAGAGCCCAAATAAATTGGTTAAACATGATTTCCCTCTCACAAAACCTTGTTGACTCTGCCTGATTACCTTGAATTTATCTAAGTGCCCTGTTATAATGCTTCTAACATTTTCCCTATGACAGAAGTTAAGCTAACTGGCCTATAGTTTTCTACTCTCTGTCTCCCTCCCTTTTTGAATAAAGGAGTTACATTTTCTCTTTTCCTATCTGACGGAACCTTCTCCAAATCTAATGAATTTTGGAAAATTAAAACCAATGCATCAACCATCTCACTAGCCACTTCTTTTAAGACCCGAGGATCTATCAGGACAGGGGGACTTGTCAGCCCGCAGCTCCAACAATTTGCTCAGTACCACTTCCCTGGTGATTGTAATTTTCTTGAGTTCCTCCCTCCCTTCCAATTCCTGATTTACAGCCATTTCTGGCAAGTTACTTGTACCCTCTATAGTGAAGACGATGCAAAATACCTCTTCAATTAATCTGCCATCTCCTTATTTTCCATTAATAACTCCCCAGATTCACTTTCTATAGGAGCAACCTTCACTTTGTTAACACTTCTCATTTTTAAATATCAATATTTACTCTTACTATCTGACTTTATATTTCTAACTAGCTTTCTCTCATATTCGAATTTTTCCCTCTTTATTAATCTTTCAGTCATCCTCTTTTTTAAAATTCTGTCCCATCTTCTGAGCTGCCACCCATCTTTGCACAATTATATTTCAGCAGAAACAAACTCCAGCTGTCAGAATGAAATAATTCAATCCTGAACAGGATTAACAGCAACAGTAACCAGATTTCAATCCCCATAGTCACTTGTGAACTCGCTGATGTGTCAGCAGGGTGGATGACTGAGTGAATCCCTTCCCACACACAGAGCAGGTGAATGCCCTCTCCCCAGTGTGAACTCGTTGGTGTGTCAGCAGATCCTTTTCACTTTTAAAGGTCTTCTCACACTCAGAACATTTAAAAGGTCTCTGATCAGTATGAACAAGTTGATGTGTCAGAAGGTGGGATGACCGAATGAATCCTTTTCCACACACAGAACATGTGAATGGCCTCTCGCCAGTGTGAACTCGCTGATGTGTCAACAGGTCAGATGAATTGGTGTATCCCTTCCCGCACATGGAGCAGGTGAATGGCCTCTCCCCAGTGTGAATTCGCTGGTGTGTCAGTAGTTTGGAAGGCCGATTAAATCCCTTCCCACAGATAAAGCAGGTGTATGGGCTCTCCCCAGTGTGAATTCTCTGGTGATTCAGAAGCCTGGATAATCGGTTAAATCCCTCTCCACACAAGGAGCAGATGAACGGTCTCTCCCTCGTGTGAATGCGTTGGTGTGTCAGCAGGTAGGATGACTGAGTGAATCCCTTCCCGCACACAGAGCAGGTGAACGGCCTGTCTCCACTGTGAGTTTGCTGGTGCCTCTGAAAGTTTGATGAATGGCCGATTGCCTTCCCACACACGGAGCAGATGACTGAACTCTGCTCAGTGTGAATATGCTGGTGTCTCAGAAGGTTGGATGAACTAGTGAATCCCTTCCCACACACGGAGCAGGTGAACGGCCTCTCCCCAGTGTGACTGCGTTGATGAATTTCCATGGTTTCCCCGCATTTCCATGGTTTCTCCATGGTGCCAGTGTCCTCGTGGCTGTCCATGTTGGATGGTCAGACCAAACCTCGTACACAGTTTATCCCCGCTGTGAATGATTAGATGTTTTTTCAAGCTGTGCAATTGGTTAAAACATTTCTCCTTCTACATTTAAGGTTCAATGATATCCAGCACCTGATGTATTGAGTGAATCTGTCAGATTTTGACGTGATTTTTGGTTTGAGTTTCCTGTCAGCAAATCTTCCTGTTCACCTCCTTGAACTGCTGTAGTCCATGTGGTGTCGGCGCTGTTAGGAAGGGAGTTCCAGGATTTCGACCCAGCGACAATGAAGGAATGTCAATATATTCCCAAGTCTGACTTATGATGGAAAAAAGGTTATTGATAAAGCAGCTGAAGATGGTTGGGCCCAGGATACTGTCCTGAGGAATTCCTGCAGCGATGTCCTAGGATTGCGATAACAAAGAATTTTTAAAAATTAAACTGATAAATGTTAAATTGTGTTATTGGTAAAAGAGATATTCATTTAATTTTTCAGAGATGACTGATACCCCAGGGGTTCACTCTGACTCCCCTGACTGACTGACTCAGGGTCCAGTCCTCAATCCCCCCCGATTGGTGACTGAACTCGCTGCTCCTTTGCTTCTCCGGCCTCTGAGCTCCTCTTGCTGTTGTTTCCCAGGACAGTCAATGCCCGCTCTCCAACATGACCCTGTCAGATGGAGTTCAGGGGCGCAGAGGGAGAAAAGAAAATGAGGCGGTGAATCTGAGTTGGGAGAAACAAGGAGAGAAACAGGATTCAATGGAGAAACTGAGCGGGGGGCGAGCGCAGCCTCAGGAGCAGCGAGTGCGGCTCTCAGAGGCCGAATGAGAGCGGCCGGGCCCGGCGGCCGTGCGGTGATCTCCCCGGGCTGGGGGTCGGGGCTGCCCATTAAAGCGATGCTGCAGCACCTCCCCCCCTCCTCGCCGCCGCTTCCCGGTTTCTTCTCCCGTTTCCACCGAGTTCGACTCACAACAAAGGAGCCGCCCAGAATGCCCCGCGGCTGGCCCTGGGGAGCATGCGCACTCTCAGCGCCTGGGGAAAGGAGCGAGTTGGATAGAGCGGTTTCTGGGGCGCGGGGATTTGTGGGAGGGATGGCCACCATTAATGAGCAGCTGCAGGTAAGTGTTTTTCTGCATCCTGGCAAAAACTCAACAGAATGGAATTCTTTCTCGGTTCTCTCTGCACATATTCTGTTTAAACAACATAATATTTCCGGTATTTGCCTCAGGATTGGAGTTGGATGCCCTTGCCTGTCCCTGGCCTCCTGAGTGGACCTTTATTGTTGTATCAGTTTCAAAAGGAATGGGGATGGGGGAGAATCTTCTGTGTAGTTTTCAGCCCAGTTAAGCCTCAAAATTCCCAATGTGTGGACTGCCAGGGGAGATAGATTCCTCTGGGATGTTCGGTTGCTAAACAGACACAGCCCCTACAAAGTAAACAAGTATTCTCTTCAGAGCAATAATTTCAGTAAAGGCTTTTAATTCATTTCCATTTAGTTTTTCAAATTAATTCTTGTGGTGTGGGCTTCTGCCAGCAAGGCCAGCAAATATAGCGGATGAGTGCAACTCCAGTTACACTCGAGAAGCTTGGCAACATCCAGGACAGAGCAGCCTGCGTGATTGACACTCCACCGACCAGCTTAAATATCCACTCCCACCACCACCGTTGCAGAGTGGCAACAATGTGTATCATCTATGAGATGCACTGCAGCAACTCGCTAAGTTTTGTTCGACAGCACCTTCAAACACACGACTTTTATCACCTAGAAGGACAAGGCCTGCAGACTCATGGAACACCGCCACCTGCAATTTTCCCTATAAGCCACTCACCATCTTGACGTGGAACTATATCACCGTTCCTTCACTATCAGCTGATCAAAATCCTGGAACTCCTTTCCAGCAGCAGTGTAGTGTGCCTACACTACATAGACTGCAGCAGCTCAAGAAGGTGGCTCTCCACCACCTTCTCAAGGGCAATTAGTGATGGGCAATAAATGCTGGCCTCGCCAGCAATGCCCACATCCTGTGAAATCCAACCTGCTCCACACGAAGCTGATTGTGGGCCTTCTTATCCACAGCAGTCCTTGTGCTAAAGGTACTTTGACAATGCTGTTAGGTAAGGGATTGCAGGATTTTCGCCCAGCAATGATGTCCAAGTCAGGATGGTGTGTGTGACTTGAAATGAACATAAAGGTTTCCACATGCACCTGCTGTTATTGTCTTTAAAGTGGGTGGAAGTCACAGTTTTAGGAGGTCATGTCTAAGTTCTTGTCGACATGTCAATGCATAAGACCCCTCTCCTTCAGTATCATTCCCACGCCACAGCCCTAAAACTTCTACCTCTCTATCTGCTTCTGCTGAGGCCACAGTCTTATTTTAGGTCAATATTGGGTGGCAGGTTCCCTACCCTGATGGACATCAATGACCTAGTTAGGTTTTACAATCCAACAGTTTTCATGGTCACTTTTTCCTCGTGTTGGTTCCACAAATGACTAAATTTATTCAGTTCAGTTTCATCACCTATCTGTGCTTTTGTGCGTTCTCCCTCACTCCCTTTGCCCTTTTTTAAATTCATTTTACAGGGTGTTAGAAGGGATGGATTGCAGATGGAAGCTCAAAACAAATATCAAGTCATAATCGGACAATATCAGCCTTTGAATGTGGAAGGAAAAAACACTGTTCACAGCGAGGATGAACCATATACATGCTTTGTGTGTGGACGAGGCATCAGCCATTCATTTGGCCTGTCGAGACACATGCAGTCACACTGAGAAGAAACCAGATAAATGTGGGGACTGGGGGGAGGTATTTAATTACTCATTTCAGCTGGAGACTCATCGACTCAGACACACTGAGTAGAGGCCATTGACCTGCTCCAAGTGTGGGAAGGGATTCTTTAATTTCTCTGCCCTGTTGAGATACCTGTAACTTCACAGCGACGAGCGAGTCCAAATGTTCTGGCTGCGAGAAGATCTTTATACATCCATGTGGGCTGAAAAAGCACCAACACATTCATTCCTGTTCCAGGTCGCTCAGCTGCTCTCAGTGCGGGTAGGGGTTCACGCAATTGTCCAACCTGCTAACACACCAACGAGTTCATACCGGGGAGAGGCCGCTCACCTGCTCCAATTGTGGGAAGGGATTTCCTTGTTAATCCCACCTATTGAAACACCAGCTGGTTCACACTTGGAAAAAGCCATTCACTTGCTCCGAGTTTGGGAAGGGATTCTCTGAGTCGCCCCATCTCCTGATACACCAGCAAGTTCACACCAGAGAGAGGCCATTCACCTGCGCTGTGTGCGAGAAGGGATTCATTACTTCATCTCATCTGTGAAGACACCAGCGCATTCACACTGATAAGACAACATTTCAATACCAAAAGTAAAAATGATCTGCTGACATACCAAAACTCTCACACCGAAGAAAGTCTGTTCATCTGCTTCATGTGTGGGATACGATTTGCTCAGTTATCCACTCTGCTGACTCACCAGCGAGTTCACAACTGACTGTGGAGACTGGAATCTGCTGTTAATCTCAGGCAGGATTGAACCACGTTCCTTGTGAGAATCAGGGTTTGTCTCGGATGGTAATAATCCCATCATTGGGCTTGAGTTTAATATTCTGTTTGAATGTGGAATAAATCAACTTTGGTTTAAACACATTGTTGTAGATTTTTGTCTTTCTCAATTGAGTGTTTAGCATCATCTGGCTGGAGTTCAGAAAGGACAATCTGGGGGAAATGCATAGGGCTTCAACCTGGACACAGTCCAGCAGCACGATGACCATCCACATCAAGTCCCTGTTGGTTAAAATCAAGCACAAGCGTTTATTCCCCATGTAGTTATCTGACCTTTTCATTTTGTACTGTTTACACTGATCTCCATAGTAACTTGGATATTGTGCTTCCCTTCCCCATTTCCAATTAAATAGTATAAGATTTTATTCTCCCAATTATCCAGAACATCATATGGATCTTCCCAAATAGCCTCCTAGCCCTTTTCACAATGTTTTTTTTAACATTACTTCATCTCCCATTTAGGAGATAATGTTACGGATGGGGTTGTTCTCCCTGGAGGTGTTGAATGGGCTCACTACACGACAGCTTTTATCAGTGTTGTTTATCCAGAGTGATTAAAGCTCTCGAGCATCCCACCGGACTTTGGGTGGTAGAGGATGTGGAAATGTAGTGACATACCCATAAGATGACAGAGCTGTTGCATTACTTCTGCTGTGAAATGAGAATCAATATCACTCTATCCTTTTCAGAAAGCCCCATCTGGTAAAGATCTATTCCCATGGGATATTGGCTGTAGTGACTGCATCATTATTACATACCAAGAAATCTTGAATCCACCAAGTAAACGTATCTATAATTACCATGATATCCTAATCCCCTCCTTTTATGTGCATAATGGACCTGTATAATCAACCTGCAATGCTTCCCAGGAACATCATTCAGGTAGGATGTGTCCATCAGAACCTTAAATTTTGAAGATCTGGATTGATTTGGACACAGATGAGACACAGGTTCCGGTTATGATGGACATCCTGGTGCACCCTGGTGCATCCTCTGCCACCAATAGTAATTGTGTGACATATCGATGACTTGAAAAAGAGAAACATGTCCCCAATTTGACCCATAAATAAAATGAATCCTGTTCTGAGCCATTGAGGTGTGACTCAAGAAAAATTAGACCCATCCATGTAATAGAAAAACCTCGTCATGTCGGATGAGCGAGTCCTTACTTGCTGTGAGGGATGAGGTAACGTCTCCTATGGTGTACGGCCTCTTTGACTATAGTCACATCAGGGTCAGGATCCTGACAAATTTTAAAATCAGGTTTAACTGGAGTCTGTTATATCGGTGCCAATGATGGAGTTTTGGGTGGATCCCAAGGACATCCCAGCAGCTTTCCTAGTGAGTCAGTCTGCCTGGTTATTACCCTCTTCACTAACTCCTGCTGTTGATGTACCTTCGCCTTACAAATAGCAAATTGCCCCGGACACTGACCAGCAATATCCCAAATCATTCGGAGTTTGGAGTGGTGGGTGAGTGGTTTCCTTGCTGTTGTGTTTTTTTTTGCCAGAGAAATTGGTTTTCCCTGAAGGAGTTACAACCCAAGGAGGTTTCAGAATAGTTCCTGATTCAATCAGTGACGGTTTGAAGGGCTTTGATCACAATAACCTCAGATTTCTGGACTAAGTATTGTGGTGGGCATTTACTAAGGATACTATGGCTGTCATGGGGAATCAAAGATGTAGTACCAGTCTAATATGGTCCCTGTTCATAAAACCAAGACTCATCCACATAAACCCCAGTGGAGTCTAACAGTGGTGTGGCTTTAATAGGTCCATTGTATATGGCCTCTTTCACCTGACAAGTATGTGGAGTTCCTTCATACTGCAACATTCCAACCAATTGGTAATTTTTTCAGTTTTATGATGTTAATGTCATTGCTTTGTATCTCAATTCATTTACTCTATCACACCAAGGATATTCCCTTGCCTTGGCCTTTAACTAATAATGTCACTGCAGTATATGGGGGTGTGTAAAATTTTTGAATTTAACTCCACCAAGTACTCTGTGTGCTTAACCAACCAGTGAACAGTCAATTCTGCTTAATAAACTGGACAATTGATCTTTCCACAGTGGTGAGTGTGTCTGAGAAGTATCCAACTGGAAAACCTTTTCCATTCACCGCTTCCATCTCTACAGCAGATATACATTGTTCTGACAGTGCCAACAGGTCTGAGGAATTAATTGGATAGATCTTCCAAAGAGTCAGCACAGGCATGATGGGCCGAATGGTTTCCATCTGTGTTGTATCATTCTATAAAACTGTGAATATTCAGTATCAGGGGATAGCGAGATCAAGAGAGAGGAAGCAGCTACTGTGCGATTGCAGCCAGCCTGAATCAACACCTTCAGAGGAAGAGATAGAGTCAGAAAAGTTTTTAAAACACAGGAGAGCAGCGGTTTGAATCACTTTGAGAAATGAAACACGGCATTAACAAGAATTTATGTGATTTTTAAATCAATTTATCTCAGTTGGTAACAGAATTATTTGCTCTTCTCTGTCTGGAGTATCAATGGCGCTCTTGTTACCCAACATCCCCTGCGAATGTGAATGTGCCCTATTCCCTCTACAGGAGCCCAGTGCACAGGAGCAATATTGGACGGTGTCCAGAGCATGCGCAGTGTCACTTTGGTTAGAGCCTTGTGATTGCGGGAGACGCTTTTTGCAGCGGGTGAGAGTGGTTGAGGTGGAGGGAGGGAGGGAGGGATGGAGCCGGGAGTCGGGGTGGGGAGGAAGAGGAGGCTTCAGAAAGACCTGGTGTAGGCCGCAAGGCCTGAATAAAACTCTACGGGTCCTGCGTTTACAGCTCTGGGGCTTTTTCCCAGGAAGAGGCCCAGTTTAATGGCCACCGGGGAACGCAGCGCATGCGCGGCTGTGTTGGTGATGCAACAGAGGGGCGGGGCGGGGCGGGGCTTCAGGGTCCCCGTGACCAGGAGAAAAAAAATAATTGACTCATCGATTTCATTCTCTCTGCGCACAAGAGCTGGTGACAGGCCCGAGTTAATTGCCACCATCTTTAGAGGGTCAAGGTGCTGCAGGGCGTTTGCGCGGCCACCCTAAGAACATCAGAAATAGGAGTGGGCCACCGAGCCTGCTCTGCCATCAATAAGAACATGGCTAATCTGATTGTGACCTTAACTCCACTTTGCTGCCTGCCCCCTATAACTCCCTTGTAGATTAAAAATCTATCTAACTCAACTTTGAATATATGCAATGAGCCAGCCTCCATTGCTCTCTGGGGAAGAAAATTCCAAAGATTAGCAACACTCTGAGAGAAGAGGTTCCTCCTCATCTCAGCCTGAGAGGAGAGACCCCTTATTTTTAAACTGGCCCATTAATTCTAGAATCCTCTTTGAGTGGAAACGTCCTCCCTGATCTATCCTGTCAAGACCCCTGAATCTTACAGGTTTAAATAAGGTCACCTCTCATTCTTCTAATCCCCAATGAGGATAAATTCAAACTGCTTAACGTTTGCATTGAAAATAAACTCCCTAATCCCATGAATCAGCCGAGTGAACCTTCTCTGAACTGCTTCCAATGCACATATGTCCCATAAGATGTAGGAGCAGAAGTAGGCCATTCAATGAGATCATGACTGATCTGACAATCCTCAACTCCACTTTCCTGCCTTTTCCCCATAACCCTTGATTCCCTTACTGATTAAAAATCTAAGCCTTCAATATATTTAGCGATCCAGCATCTACAGCCCTCTGTGATAAAGAGTTCCACAGATTGACTACTCTCTTAGAGAAGAAATTCCTCCTCATCTCTGTTTTAAATGGGCGACCCCTTACTCTGAGATTATGCCATCTGGTCCTGGACTCGCCTACAAGGGGAGAGCATCTCAGCATGTCAAACCCCCGAAGAATCTTGTATGTTTCAATTAGGTCACTTCTCATTCTTCCAAAATCCAATGATTACAGACCCAACTTACTCAACCTCTCCATATAAGAAAATCCCTCCATACCTGGATCAACCTCGTGAACATTCTCTGGACTGCCTCCAATGCCACTATATCTTTCCTGAGATAAGGGGACCAAAATTGTTCACAATATTCTAGGTGTTGTTTAACTAGTGCTTAAGTAATCCTGGGACAGGCAGCAGGTGGAGAGAATGTTGTGAATTTCTATCCTGGACTGACGGTGATGGATTTTGGAAATCTCTTTAACAGGGGGTTAGAATGAGAGGATTTACACACAGCAAACTGAAACCAAGAGAAATATTTGTCTCTTCTAAACTTATATCCTGAACTGACATTTATTGCTTTTGTCATCTCTGTTACAGGGAGTTAGAAGATTTGAAAATTATGAGATTTTTCTCTAACTCCAGTGTTTCTGCTATCTTTTCAACTGCAGGCTCCAGCAGATTAAAATTTTGAAAACAGTGAAATTGTTTCAGAAGTGAGTATTATTGAACATTCATCTACCATTTAGAGTTTTTAGTGCTGTGCTCTGGTTCCATGGCTGTGGGGCTGGTGTGGCTCCTTTACTGTGGTTCTGAATCCATGTCTATCCGTTACTCTGTTTCACTCTGCCTTCCCTGACCACCTCTATGCCATTGTCTAACTTCCTCTGCCTCTAATATTGGATGTATTTTAACCATGTTTGGTATATTACTGTTATTTCTTCCAAATGTGTCTAAATGAGGTTTCCACCGTTACTCATCCCCTGGCTATCCAATACTGATTTACCAGCTTTATCTTCCAATGGTCAGGAATTGCTTTTCCTGCACTAAAGATCGTTTCTTTTCTGCTCATGAGCTCATATTGACCATCAAATTCTGCTCCATTTTTATTCCC
The DNA here is from genome assembly GCF_964194155.1 of Cetorhinus maximus. Lineage (NCBI taxonomy): Eukaryota > Metazoa > Chordata > Chondrichthyes > Lamniformes > Cetorhinidae > Cetorhinus > Cetorhinus maximus. The sequence goes on from NW_027596626.1 coordinate 110,520, forward strand.
TGGAATTGATTCTGCACATCCTGAAATGTTAACTCTCTTCCTCTCTCCACAGTTACTGTCTGACCTGCTGAGTATTTCCAGCACTTGCTCTTTTTATATCAGATTTCCAGCAACTGCAGTATTTTGCTTTTTTTTGTTACAGGTGTTTATCTCTGAACTGAATCGAGAAACAGAGATGGACCAATTAAAAACTGATTTGCATCAGGGTGGGTGTTGGTTGTAGAGGTTGGTCCCTGGCCCCCAGTGTAGGTATTTTTTATGCAGTCATAGAATGATTATAATACAGACAGAGGCCATTTAGCTCATCATTCCCATGCTGGCGCTCTCAAGGACAAATCAGCTAGTCCCACCCTCCTCCCCTTTCCTCGTAGCCCAGCAATTTTCTCTTTCTAGGTGCTTATTCAATTCCCTTTGAAAGCCTTTGTTGTATCAGTTTGAGCTGGAGTGGAGACGGAGGAGAAGCTGCTGGGTTTAACCCCGAGGACTTTGGAACCCAGTTGGGCCCAGCAATTTCCGATGTGAAATTGTCGAGGGAGGTAGATACTAGGTGAGACCAGGTTAATAAACAGACACTGTCCAGGCAATGTAACTGTTTTAGGAACAAGGATTTCTTTTGATGCTTTTGATCTATTTGACATATGCATGTTTTTAAAATTTATTCTTGGGATTTGGGCATCACTAACAAGACCAGCAGTGTTTATTACCTATTCCCAGTTACCTGTGGAGAAGATGATGTTTGACTTTCCTGAACCGCTGCAGTCCATGTGGTGAAGCTGCTCCTACAATGCAGTTAGATAAGGAGTTACAGGATTTTCATACAGCAATGATGAAGGAATGGTGATATAGGTCCAAGTCAACAACAATTTGTTGTATTTATAAAGCACCTTTAACATAGCTCCAGCAACTCCAGAGGTGGGGTGAGAGTGACTGCCCTTGATATCAAGGCAGCAACTGATTGACTGCGGCATCAAGGAGCTCTAGCAAAATTGAAGTCAGTGTGAATCAGGGGGAAAACTCTCCACTGGTTGGACTCATACCTAGCACAAAGGAAGATGGTTGTGGTTGTTGGAGGTCAGTTATCTCAACTCCAGGGCATCACTCCAGGAGTTCCTCAGGGTAGTGTCCTCAGCCCAACCATCTTCAGCTGCTTCTTCAATGACCTTCCTTCCAACATAAGGTGAGAAGTGGGGATGTTCGCTGATGATTGCACAATGTTCAGCACCATTCGTGACTCCTCAGATACTGAAGCAGTCCATGTCCAAATGCTGCAGACCTGGACAATATTCAGGCTTGGGCTGAAAAGTGGCAAGAAACACTCGCACCATGCAAGTGCCAGGCAATGACCCTCTCCAATAATATAGAATCTCTCCATTAGCCCTTGACATTCAATGGCATTACCATTGCGGAAACCCCCACCATTTAAATCCTGGGGGTTACTATTGACCAGAAACTGAACTGGATTAGCCTTATCAATACTGTGGCTACAAGAGCAGGTCAGAGGTTAGGAATCATGCGAGGAGTAACTCACTTCCTGACTCCCCAAAGCTTGTCCACCATCTACAAGGTACAAGTCAAGATTGTGATGGAATACTCCCTATTTTCCTGGATGAGTGCAGCTCCAACAACACTCAAGAAGCTTGATGCCATCCAGGACAAAGCAGCCCGCTTGATGACACCCATCTACAAACACTCACTCCCTCCACTACTGATGCACAGTGACAGCAGTGTGTTCTATCTACAAGATTCACTGCAGGAACTCACCAAGACTCTTAGCATCTTCCAAACCCACGACCGCTACCATCTAAAAAGACAAGTACAGCAAATGCATGGAAATACCACCACCTGGAAATTCCCCTTCAAGCCACTCAGCATTCTGACTTGAAAATGTATCACTGTTCCTTTACTGTCACCGGGTCAAAATCCTGGCACTCCCTCCCTAACAGCACTGTGGGTGTACCTACATCGCATGGACAGTAGCACTTTAAGAAGGCAGTTCTCTCTCTCTCTCGCTCTTTCTCTCTCTCCCTCTTGGTCATGGTCACTTTTCTGGTGCCTTTGCGTTTTTGTGGGTTCTCTCTCACTGCCTGTTTTCTGGTTTAAATCAATTTGACAGGTTTTTAGAAGGAGAGGATTTGCAGCCGTGAAACTGAAACCAAACATCACATCAGAATCTGACAGAGTTACCCAATTTACCGTAACATGAATATCATTAGATTTTGAACATGGAAGGAAAAAGCACCGTTCACAATGAGGAGAAACCGTATACGTGTTCTGTGTGTGGACGAGGCTTCAGCCGGACATCTGGCCTCTCGAAACACAAATGCAATCACAACGGGGAGAAGCCATGGAAATGTGGGGATTGTGGGAAGGGATTTACCCATTCATCTATCTTGCTGAATCACCAGAGAGTTCACACTGGGGAGAGACCATTCATCTGCTTTGACTGTGGGAAGAGATTCACTCAGTCATCCCACCTGCTGAGACACCAGCGAGTTCACACTGAAGAAAGACCGTTCACCTGCTCTGAGTGTGGGGCAGGATTTACTCGGTCATCCAGCTTGCTGATACACCAGCGAGTTCACACTGGAGAAAGACCATTCACTTGCTCCATATGTGGGAAGGGATTCACTCAGTCCGGCATTTACATAAACTCACTCACACTGGGGAGAGACCATTCACCTGCTCAGAGTGTGGAGATGGCTTCACTCGGTCACCCGACTTGCTGATACACCAACGAGTTCACACTGATGAGAGACCTTTTCAATGCCCAGACTGTGGGAAGTGCTTTAAAAGTTCTGGGGAACTGATATCCCATCAACATGTTCACACCGATGAAAGACCGTTCAGGTGCTCTCACTGTGGGTCTGGGTTCAAGACATCATCTAACCTCACTGTACACCAGCTAATTCACACTGGGGAGAGACTGTTCACCTGCTCGGACTGTGGGAAGAGATTCACTCGGTCATCCAACCTGCTTAAACACCAGCGAGTTCATAAGTAACTCCCGTGATTCGATTTTGCTGTTAACCACACCCAGGACTGAACCATGTTCATTGAGATCTGTTTTTTTCTTCTTCATCTTCGTCCCATTTTACTTGGGGTCACCACAATGCTGCTTGATCACCTTTTCCATCTCCTCCTGTCACTCACACATTCCTCTTCCAATCCCACTGCATTTCTGTCTCTGGCCACCACATCTTTCCATCTGGCCCTTAGACATTCCTCTTTTCCTTCTTCCTGACAGTCCCATGTCCATCACTCACCTCACCACATTTCCTCCCTCTCTCCACAATGGATGACCAGACCATTTCAATCTCTTCTCAGCTACTTTCTTCGATGTTTCCACAATCTTCACTGACCCCCTGATATACTGGTTCCTGATCTTGTCCTTTCTTGTCACTCCACACATCCATCTCAGCATCTGTATCTCATTGTATCCAGTCATTGTTCCTCTCTTCTTGATACTGCCCAAGTTTCTGCTCTGTACAACAAGGCCGGTCTCACAACTGTCCTGTAGATTCTTCCTTTTCAATTTCAGTGACACTTTTCGATCACATCACATTGCACTGCACTTCTTCCAATTACTCCAACCAAAGCTAATCTGTTTCTTAATTTTCATACTTCCATCTTCTGCCATCGCTGGCCCCAGGTACTTGAAGCTACTCACATTCTCCAAGTATTCACCCCTAATCTCTTCACCTTCACTCTGATTCTCTTCCATAGGCTCAAACCGACAGTCCATGAATTGGGTCTTTGGTTCACTAGTGAAGGAAGGATTTTCTTCCTTTTAGGGAACGAAATCGGCCATCCTCATCCAGTCTGGCCTACACGTGACTCCAGACCCACAGCAATGTAGTTGACTCTTAACTGCCCCCAGCAATGGCCTAACAAGTCAGTCAGTTCAAGGGCAGTTAGGGATGGGCAACAAATGCTGGTCTTATCAGTGACTCCGCATTTCATGAAAGAATTAAAAAAAAACTAATCTTCATACCTGTGCTTTTCTCCAGTTCCCCAGATACTCAGTCATGTTCTCATCATAGCTCAGTGTCATCTGTAAATTTCACTCCCTCTCACAGTTACAACATGCGAATCAGGAAGAGGAAGGGATTCCGTGTCGATCCTTGGTGCAATCCAACTTTGATTTTGAAAAACTCACTCTCTCCCACACAGCTTCTTACTCTTGTCTGGAACTCCTTGGTCATGTCCTGTAATAGTCATACATACTTCTCAGGGACTTCATGAATTCTAACACATCTCCAGACTTCTTCCCTGGGCACCTGGTCATAAGCCTTCTCCAGATCAATGAATACAATCTTCGTGTTGCATTGACCTCTCCAATATTTCCCCCTCACTTGTCTCAAAATGAAAATAGCATTGGGATCTGTTTCTTCAAATGTTAATAAAACCTAGTCCAGGAATAGGTGTTAATATTCTAGGTAAAAGTAAAATAAATCAGCATTATGTTAAACACACAGTGTGACGAGTCACTTTAATATCTCTAACACAAGTTAGTTCCTTTTGAAAGGCTTTCCCTCTCCACTGTCTCCTCCACACTCACCTCAAACAGAAAGTGTGAGGAGCTCACAGATTTCCTTGTCTCTAAGGTTGAGACAATCTGACCAGCTGCCTCTGCTGCTTCCCTCCTTTCCACTTGACCATCGGGCCCAACTTCCTCTAAAGATCTGCCCGGCTCTAGCTCTGAACTCATCTTTCTTTAGTTTCTCTCCGATCCCCCCTTATCCTCTCAAGAACTCATCTTGTCCATGAGACCCACCTTCTGCTCTATTGACCCTATTCCCACTAAACTGCTGTCCACAGAAAAGTTTTGAACGAGCATTCCTTTATGGAGGGTGGAAGATGGGACACCAGCCACGAGAGCATTGGAATAGTCGAATCTGGAGGCAACAAAGGCATGGATGAGGATTTCAGCAGGAAATGGGCTTCAGCAGGATGGGGACAACCGATATTACAGAGGGGGAAGGAGGTGATCTTAGTGATGGAGAAGACACGTTGTCAGTAGCTTAGCCCTCAGCTCAGGCTCAAATAGGAAACTAAGGTTGCTATTAGTCTGCTTCAACCTCAGACTGTGGTAAGGGAGGGGGCTGGAGTCGGTGATGAGGAACAGAGTTAATGGTAGGGGTGGGGGCTTTTGTGGGCTCAAGTATTAAATCACCTCCTGTATGGACTCGAGCATTAATTAATCGCTATCCCTTGTAATAACATTACAGAAACAGGTCCAGTCTCGATGTGGTGATAAAATTTTTTTCACTAATTGGACTTTAACTGACACTGTTACGATCCATAGTTTTCCATGTGCCAGAATGTGCCCCATCAATGACTACAGGAGCCCAGTGCGATTACTCAGGTTGTTCTCTGAGCATGTGCAGTGCAAGTGGTGGATGTGCAACATGGTGATCAGGAGCAAATAGGAGATCACATTGAATTACGGAGAATATGGAGTCCAGAAACAGTGCATTCTGTTCGACTAATCTGCTGGTGTTTATATTTCAAAAAAGACACATTCCATTCCATCTACCCCATCTGAGCTTTTCAGCTTGTATTTCTTTACAGAGGTACCAGCAGTGAAACAAAAGCAAAACACTGTGGATACTGGAGATCGGAAATTTAAAAAAAAAGTGATGGAAACTCAGCAGGTTGTTTCCACGAGTTTGTACCAGCACTGATCTTTGTGAATTTCAACCTTCGACATTTTTCCAATATGAAATTTCATTTGGAGGTGGGGGAGAATTGCACAGATTGCATCAGGGAGGAAGGTCCAGACATTTGGGTATCTACACACTTTAAGTACATATTTTGTGTGTTGCGCCCCGGGTCCCGAACTCGATTGGGAAGCCGATATATTGAAATATGTACTGCCAATTGAATGGCGGATTATCTACCCAGAACGCCCCGCGCTGCGGAAAGTCCCCTATCAATGACTATAGGAGTCCAGTGCGCAGGTGCAGTGTGCGTGTGCGCTCTGAGCATGCTCAGTGTCAGTCATGGTGACAGAGTGAGGAGGAGCGGACGGTTCGGGAGGCGGGAGGAGATTGTGATCACAGGGTAGGAATGGAAACCGCGGCTGGACTGGGAACTGGATCAACTTCTGGGGTAGGCCCCAGGCCCCGTGTTTACCCCGCGGTGACAGGCCCGGGGGGAGGGAGCGATGGAGCCGGCGGCTGGACGGGGAGGATTTGGAAACACTTTGTGGATCCGCAAACCCTGAGGAATAATTGTCAGCTCCTGGTTTGCAGCTGCGGGGCTTCTCCCTCCCGGGAACAGGCCCAGGTTAACGGCCGCCATCCTGGGTCAGCGAGTGGAGGATGGTTCACATCAGAGGATGGGGGAGGGGGGGACAATAAATAAGAGGTTACACTTTGGGCTCAAATCAATGAGGATCTGATCTGTGGGAAGGAAGGAAACCCTGGGAGGTGGGCGGGGAGGATTCAGAAACACCCGCTGGAGGCCCCAAACCCCCAATAAGACTCATTGATTTTATTGTCAGTCTGCAGACAGGAGCTGGAGAACTGAACCCAGGCAGAGGAGAGGGAGGGAGAAAACTGGGAGTGGAGGAAAGAGGTGGTGGAGATGGTGAGATGGGTTTGGATTTCAGCCCAGAGAGGAGGGAGAGTGTGTGGGACGGGGATTTAGAGCTTTGGGGGAACAAGAGAGGAAAAAATGTATTTTTTAGAAACGAGAATTGCCTGTTCCCAATTTCTCCCCTGTACTGACAGTGATAGCATTTGTAATCTCTTTTTACAGATATTAGGAAGGAGGATCTACAGAAGCTCAAACGAAACTTTATGTCAAGATCTGGTTAAGTCATTTGATTCATTATCCTTTGAATGTGGAAGGAGAAATGATTCTCTGTTCTGTCTGAGAGAATTGATTTCAAACAGCAGGAAAATCACCAAGAGACACAAACCGAGAGACTATGTTCCAGTGAACTGACAGAGCTTTAACCAGTTACACAGTCTTAGAAAAACACCACACCATTCATAGCAGGAAGAAACTGTATACATGTTCTGTGTGTGGATCAGGCTTCAACTGATCATCCAACCTGGAGAGACACAAGGACACCAGCACAATGGAGAAACCATGGAAATGTGAGGACTGTGGGAAGGAATTCAATTATCCATCCCTGCTGGAAAACCATCGACGTGGTCACACTGGGGAGAAGCCATTCATCTGTTCCGTGTGTGGGAAGGGATTTACTCAGACAACCAACCTCATGTCACACCAGCGAGCTCACACTGAGGAGAGGCCGTTCAGCTGCACTTCCTGTGGAAAGAGGTTCAGGTCTTCATCCAGCCTGATTGCACACCAGCAAGTTCACACTGGGGAGTGGCCGTTCACCTGCTCCATGTGTGGGAAGGGATTCACAAAGTCATCCAACCTGGTGACTCACCAGCGAATTCACTCTGAGGAGAAGCCATTCAGCTGCACTTCCTGTGGGAAGAGTTTCAGGCAGTCAGGCCATCTCATTGTACACCAGCGAGTTCACACTGGGGAGAAGCCATTCAGCTGCACTGACTGTGGAAAGCATTTTAGACAGTCGAACGATCTCATTTCACACCAGCGAGTTCACACTGGGGAGAAACCGTTTACCTGTTTAGTGTGTGGGAAGGGATTTACCACATCCTCCAACCTGCTGATACACCAAAACACTCACACTGGAGAGAAGCCTTTCACTTGCTCCCTGTGTGGAAAGGGATTTGCTCAGTCACGAGACCTGCTGAGACATCAGCAAGTTCACAAGTGACTGCAGGGGCTGGATTCTGTTGTTACTTTTGCTGTTAATCACATCAAGGATTGCTCGTCTGACAATATTTGATTTGTTTCTGCTAATGTTAACAATCCCTGTAACTGGATGGAGTTTAACAGACTGGATTTGCCACTGATTTTTGGGGCTGCAGTGTCCCTTTTTAAAAGCACCATCTGTGATCTCTCCCCTTAATACAAGAGCTCTCTACAGGAACCTTTTAGAAAATATAAAATGAACTTTTACTTCATCCTAAATTGACCTTTGCAAATCTACATTTGGTGTCTGTAAGGTGATAGTCTCATAGACGTCGACAGCACAGAAGGAGGCCATTTGGCGCATCGTGTCCACGCAAGTCAACAAAGATCTGACTGCACTAATCCCTTTTTTCCAGCACTTGGCCCATAGCAACACAACACAACATAAGTGAATATCTAAATACTTCTCAAATATTACGAGAGTTTCTGACTCAACCATCCTTTTAGGCAGAGAGTTCCAGACTCCCAACACCCTCGGTGAAAAAAATTCTCCTCAACTCCCGTCTTAGGTTCTATCTCCAATTAACATCTTCAATTAAAAAAGGGTGATTAATCCTTACTGACTTGCACATTTTTCATAGAGGCAGCTTCATTATGAAATCAAATTGAACAAATTAGTTTCATCATGAAACAAAATAGTGAAACATTTTACAGGCACATCAATAAAAGTTTTATCAATCAGCATTGATATTGGTGAAGCTTTGAAATCACTGATATCAATCATTTACCAGACCGATTCCTGGGATGGCAGGATTGTCATATAATGAGAGATTGGGTCGACTTGGCCTGTATTCACTGGAGTTTGGAAGAATGAGAGGGGACCTCATTGAAACATATAAAACTCTGGACAGACTGGATGCAGGGATAATGTTTCCTCTGACTGGGAGGTCGAGAACAAGGGGTCACAATCTCAGGATAAGGGGTCGGTTATTTAGGACTGAGATGAGGACAAACTTCTTTACTCAGAGGTTGGTGAACCTGTGGAATTCTCTACCACAGAAGCTTGTGGAGGTCAAGTCGCTGAATATATTTAAGGCATTAAGGGGTGTGGGGAGAGAGCAGGTGTATGGTGTTGAGATAGAGGATCAGCCATGGTCATATTGAATGGCAGAGCAGATTTGAAGGGTAGAATGATCTACTCCTTCTATTTGCTATGTTTCTATTTCTGATACAGCAGCAGCAACATTTGGTAAAGGTGGAACCCACAACAAAGACTGGTTTGAGACCTACTCAGCAGAGATGACATCTGTCATTGAAGCAAAAAGCAAAGCCTACCTGATACACAACATAAACCCAACAGCTTGAACGCAGCGTAACTTAAAATTATCCAAGACAGTTGTGCAAAAGACAGGGAGATACTGTGCAAATAAACACTGCAACAGCCGACACCAAGAAATCCAAACTGACTGTGACAAAGGAAATGTATGTGCTGTGTATGATCGGATCAAGAGGGCGCTTGGTCCAACCCATTTGAAATTGGCAGATGATGTACTCATTGACAGAAGTAAACAGATGTCCCGCTGGGTTGAACATTACTGTGAGCTGTACTCCCGTGAGACAGACATCTCCCAGTCTCTGTTTGACTCACTTCTGCAGCTTCCTGTCATGGTTGAGTTGGACCAGAAACCTCCTTCATTTGAGCTGGAAAAGTCCATTGATTGCATAGCAAGCAGAAAGGCTCCCAGCAAGGAAGTAATTCCAGGTGAACTGTTCAAGCACAGGAATTCCCATCTCCTGTCACACCTTCATGACCTCCTCCTCTGGAAGGTCATCAGCATTCCCTCATTTTGAGGATAATGCCTACTCAGGGTCACGAGTTTCTGCCATGGGTCATCATGTGACTGAACAGGCTGATTCTTAACCCACAGATTGTTGGGCACATGGGGCGGATGTTCTACGAGGTAGTGAGATCCAGAGTGCAGGATTGCTTCCTTTTTTTCTCCCTTTCTGCCACTGCTCTGCCTCTTCATTAAGCTGTTGGGACTCAGAGCGTGAGGCAGCTGGATGGATAAGTTGTTGCCATTCTGAACAATTGGTAACAAACTCCTCCCAGTCACGAAGGCCAAAGTCACTGTGCTTCAAGGAGACATTCAGAGTGTCTTTGAAGCATTTTCTTTGTACTCCCCTAGAATGTCAGGCATTTGAGAGTTGAGATAAGAGAACTGTCATCACCAATCACAGACAGTCTCTGACCAGCCTCCATTTCTCTTCCATTTACAGATGCTCCCTCACCGGTCTCCATCTCTGCTCCACCTACAGATGCTCCCTGACCAGTCTCCATTTCTCTTTCATTTATAGATGATCCCTGACCAGTCTCCATTTCTCCTCCATTCATAGACGCTCCCTGACCAGTCTTCTCCATTTACAGACACTCCCTGACCAGTCTCCATTTCTCCTACATTTACAGACACTCCCTGACCAGTCTCCATTTCTCCTCCATTCATAGACGCTCCCTGACCAGTCTTCTCCATTTACAGACACTCCCTGACCACTCTCCATTTCTCCTACATTTACAGACGCTCCCTGACCAGTCTCCATTTCTCCTACATTTACTGACACTCTCTGCCTCTCCTGGATTTTGGGACTGCCTCTGCTCTCAGGTTTTTGTTGTGATCCGGCTCGGAGGGAAGCGGTGGAGGCTGTTATTGGAGGTTTATATTGTTGTTTGCTGTTATCTCACTGTCAATGCACATCGTAACTGGAACTCTGCACTCAACACCCTTCCCCTGGCTTCCTGTCCTCACAAACATCACTCTGCCACATATCCGCCAACTGATTAAAACCCACAAACTGGTTGAAACCATTCATGCTGCACCTCACTAACCGCTCCATGATGACCAGTTCAACCTATCTACTGCCCGCAGTCCATCTCACTGCCCCATATGGAGCACCCTTCCTGAGCAAGATCTACCAGCAGACATCCTTTGGATCAAGCAATGGAACCACAGAAAGTCACTGACAAGTTCCTCGTGACAATCCCCATCTGCTGAATGGTTTGAACTGCCACGATGATAGTGGTCCTTGCTGAACCGGCTCAGGACAGGGGAGGGCCCTGATGCAGCCAAACTCCACCACTGGGACCACAGCACAAACCCCTTATCCACTTGAGGAAAAGTACAAACAATGCTGCACGTGACCAAGGAGAGTTCCTCTGACAGACTAAGTGGCAGACTTTCTGTCCTGCTGTACATTCTGGGAACAGACACACACCATTGAAGCAGTGAATCTCCTATTGAAACTTTGGTTTTCTCTGGCAGCACGGAGATTTGAGGGGCAAAAGCTGTTTCAGAACAGTGGAAGGAGGGTAACAAAAAACTGCAGCACAAGAGTCTGGGGTCCACTCGGTCAAAAACAATCACAACGCAGGGGTGTGGAGTTTAGGGCAACAAGAGCTGGTGGCTGAGGTTTCAATCCCATGGAGACCAGGGTTGAGTACCACTGGTACAAGGGGTTCAGTACCAAGGAGACAGGGATTTAGTCCCACTGGTACAAAGGGTTCAGTCCCAAGGAGACAGGGATTTAGTCCCACTGGAACGAAGTCCCACTTTTCCCTGAAGTAAAAGCAGATACCACTGGATGTCAGCATTTTCTGTTTGTTTCTGAATTCAGATTTTCAGCATCTGCAATATTTTACTTATGTGCCACCATGCCCTTTTTTTATTCATTTACGGGATGTGGGCATCACTGGCTCGGCCACCATTTATTGCCCATCCCTCATTACCCTTGAGGTGGTGGCAGTGAGCTACCTTCTTGAACCACTGCAGTCCCTGCGTGTAGGTACACCCAGTGCTGTTAGGGAGGGAGTTCCAGGATTTTGACCCAGCGACAGTGAAGGAACGGTGATATATTTCCAAATCAAGATGGTGAGTGGCTTGGAGGAGAACTTCCAGTTGGTGGTGTTCCCATGTATCTGCTGCCCTTGTCCTTCTAAATAGTAGCAGTTGTGGGTTTGGAAGGTGCTGTCTAAGGAGCCTTGGCAAGTTTCTGCAGTGCATCATGGAGATGGTACACACTGTGGCCACTGTTCGTCAGTGGTGGAGGAAGTGAATGTTTGTGGATGGGGTGCCAATCAAGCAGGCTGCTTTGACCTGGACGGTGTCAAGCTTCTTGAGTGCTGTTGGAGCTGCACTCACTCAGACAAGCAGAGAGCATTCCATCACACTCCTGACTTGTGTCTTGCAGATGGTGGACAACTTTGGGGAGTCAGGAGGTGAGCTAATCGCCCCAGGATCTCTAACCTCTGACTGCTCTTGTAGCCACAGTATTTATATGGCTCGTCCAGTTCAGTTTCTGGTCAATGGTAGCCTCCAGGATGTTGATAGTGGAGGATTCAGTGAAGGTAATGTCATTGAATGTCAAGGGGCAATGGTTAGACTCTCTCTTGTTGGAGATGGTCATTGCCCTGCACTTGTGAGGCACGAATGTTACTTGCCACTTGTCAGCCAAAGCCTGCATATTGCCCAGGTCTTGTTGCATTTGGACAGTGACTGCTTCAGTGTTGTTGTTTAATACATTTGTTTGGATCTGGAGGAGAGGTAATCAAAGACCAGACAGATTTAAATCATCTTTTCCTTTTTTAATGTTTGTACAATTTATAATCCATAATCCAGTATGACTCTCACATCCACAGCTTGTATTTATGTAGCATCTTTAACATTGTGAAACATCCCAAAGTATTTCACAGGAGAATTATCAATCACCATTTGACAATAAGCCATGTAATGATTAACAGGGCAGATGAAACCAAAAACTTCATCAAAGAGGTAGGATTTAAGGAGTATCTTAAAGGAGGAAAGTGAGGTGGAGATGTTTATGGAAGGAATTCCAGAGCTAACTGACTGTCCTGCAGTGGAAACATTTTCTTCCTATCTACCTGTCGAAACCTCTCAGCATTTTGAACACCACCATTAAATTTCTCCATAACCTCCTTGCTCTCAGGAGGGAAATCCCAACTTCTCCAGTCCCTTCACAGAACTGAAATCCCTCATCCTTGGTATAATTCTGTTGAATCTCTCCTGCACCCTCTCTGAGATAGTGACGTCCTTTCTAAACTGAGGTGCCCAGATTGGTCATGAAATCCAGCTGAGGTCTCACCAGTGGTTTAATAAAAGTTTACTATAGCTTCCTTGCTTTTGTACTCTGAGCCTATTTCAATGAAGACAGGATCCTTTGTGCTTTATGAAAGCCTTATCAAATAGCCCTGCTACCTCCAAATATTTCTCTATATACAAAGTGTTCTTGTTCCTGCATTCTGTTTAAAATTGTACCATTTAGTTTATACTGCCTCTCCTCATTCTTCCTTCCAAAATGTATCATTGACTGTGGATCCCGTTGGGATGTTCTGAGGATATGAAAGGTGCGAAATGAACACAGGAACTTTCTTTCTGTTTTACAGCTGATTAAAAGTTGTCGATTTTGCTCCAAAGATTAAATTGAAATTGATATTCAAAGTTACCTATTTTGCTGCAGAAACAACTGGGAGTCAGAGAATTAAGAGGAAAGATCCCAGACAGATGTTCTTCAAGGTACACTGCAGGCCCAGCAGCTCAATCAGCTCCGCACTCAACTCAGAAGACCTTAACAACTACCCAGAGGGGAGTTCTCCTGGTGCAGTGGGACCAACATTCGTGTTTTAACTAACACCACTAAAAAACAAAAATCTGGATTAATTGGTCATTTGTCTCATTACTATTTGTGGGATCTTGCTGTGCACAAACTGGCTGTTGTGAAAGAACAAAAAGAGCATTTCAAAAGGAACTAACTTGTCTTCGTGCTTTTAAAAAGACACAACACACTGTTTAATACAAAGCTGATTTGACACTTATCCAGAATTTGAACAATTGTAACTAGACTGCAGTTTATCAAAATCATCAGAAACAGATCCCAACTCTCAGAATGAACATGGTTCTGTCCTGGATGTGGTTAACAGCAGAGTCAAACCCTTGCAGTCACTTGTGAACTCGCTGGTGCATCAGCAGAGTGGAAGAACGAGTGAATCCCTTCCCACACACAGAGCAGGTGAAAGGCTTCTCCCCAGTGTGAACTTGCTGGTGCCTCCACAGATTGCATGAACGAGCAAAGCTCTTCCCACATTTTGAGCAGGTAAATGGTCTCTCCCCAGTGTGAACTCGCTGATGTACAGTGAGGTCAGATGATTGCCTGAACCCAGTCCCACAGTGAGAGCACCTGAACGGTTTCTCGTCAGAGTGAACTGGTTGATGGTGCGCCAGGTCTCCAGAACTTTTATAACATTTCCCACAGTCTGAGCATTTAAAAGGCCTCTCCCCGGTGTGAACTCGCCGGTGTATCAGCAGATTGGATGAATTAATGAATCCCTTCCCACACACAGAGCAAGTGAACGGCCTCTCCCCAGTGTGAACTCGCTGATGTATCAACAGGCTGGACGATCGCCTGAAGCTCTTCCCACAGTGAGAGCAGCTGAATGGTGAGTAGCCAGTGTGAATGCGCTGGTGCTCCCTCAGTCCATATGGACATTTAAAGCTCCTATCACAGTCAGAGCAATTAAACTGTCTCTTATCATTGTGAACTTGCTGGTGTCTCAGCAGCCCAGATAAAAACATACATCTCTTCCCACACAGGGAACAGGTGAATGGCCTTTCCCCAGTGTGAACTCGCTGGTGTGTCACCAGGGTGGATGAATGAACAAATGCCTTCCCACACTCAGTACAGGTGAAAGGCTTCTCCCCCGTATGACTGCGTCGATGACCTTTCAGCTCAGAGGCATAATTGAATCCTTTCCCACAATCCCCACATTTCCATGGTTTCTCCCCAGTGTGACTCCGCCTGTGTTTTGACAGGCCACATGATCGACTGAAACCTCGTCCACACACAAAACGTGTACGGTTTATCCCCACTGTGAACAGTGCTAGTTCCTTCCATGTTCAAAGGCCGATGATATTCAAATCCAGAGGAATTGAGCAGCTCTGTCAGATCCCGATGTGATGTTAGGTTTGGGTTTCCCATCTGTACATTCTCTCCTTTTAATATTTGGTAAAACAAATAGAAAAAAGGAAAAAGAGAGTGTGAGAGAGAACACAAAAACAAAAAGACAGGTTGTGAAATTGAGCAGAATTCATGGGGCCAGCATTAGAAAAGAGACCATGAAAGCTGCCGGATTATTGTAAAGACCCAACTGTATACTGTTGTCCTCCAGCGAAGGGAACCTGCTATCAGGTTTGGATCTACAGAACAGGGAGAGAATTGGGAGGTGGCAGCAGTGGAGGTTTTCTACATCTGCACCTCTACCAGACGTTTGACAGAACCTGTCACCTCCACCATCTACAAAGACAAGGGCAGCAGGTGCATACATATACCATCATCCTTTTCAAGTCACACACCATTCTGAGTCAGGCATATATCCCTGTTCCTTCATCGTCACTGGGTGAAAATCTAGTAACTCCTTACTAAGAAGAATTGTGACAGGACCTTCACCACACTGACTGCAGTCGTTCAACAAGAAGGCCCACCGTCACATTTTCAATGGGAAACTGGGAATTGACAATATGTGCTGGTCTCACTGGTGATGCCCAATTCCCATGAATGAAGTGAAAATTTTCTGTACTTGCCAAATGGATTAAAAGACTCTACACATAAACTTGTTAATAAAACAATACTGTTTTCTGTTGCAGTATAGGAACCGCGTCAGTTTAATAAACTAATTTCTCCTAGAATCTACCTCCCTTTAGCTTCCCACATTGGAAATTGTTGGGCTCAACAAGTCCTCTGGGTTTCAGAGCAGTGGAGGAGACTAGAACCTGGAGACGCAGTTTAAGAATAAGAGATGAGAAATTTAAGACTTAGATGAGGAGGTTCGTTAGCCTATGGAATTCACTTCCCGAGAGCACAATAGAGGCTGGGTCATTGTTCAAGGCAGAGTTAGACAGATTGTTGATAGACAAGGGAGTCAAGTGTTGCAAGGGCAGACAGGAAATTCAAGTTGAGACCACAACCAGATTAGCCATGATCTTATTGAATGGTGGAGCAGGCTTGAAGGGCTGAATGTCCTTCTCCTGCAGCTAAGTTCTAGTCCTATGGGTTAAACCCAGCAGCCTCACCTCCATCTCCACTTCAGTTCAATGTGCTTCTGCATCCAACACTATCCTGATTCAAACCTGGTCTGTCTGTGTTTCTGGATTCAGCCTGCAATAGAACAAAAGCAAAATACAGTGGATTCGAGCAATCTGAAATGCAATAAGAGAAAATGCAGGGAAACACAATAGGTCAAGCAGTATCTGTGGAAAGAGAGAAACAGAGTTAACATTTCAGGTCGTTGACCTTTCCTCAGCCTCGAATAAAACAATTACCGACAGTTCCCACAATCCCCCGCGCCCCAGAAACCGCTCTAACCAACTCACGCCTTTCCCCAGGGCCAGCCGCGGGGCATTCTGGGCAGCTCCTTTGTTGTGAGTCGGACTCGGTGGAAATGGGAGAAGAAACTGGGAAGCGGCAGCGAGGATGGGGGAGGCGCTGCAGCATTGCTTTAATGGGCAGCCCCGACCCCCAGCAGCCCCCAGCCCGGGGAGATCACCGCACGGCCGCCGGGCCCGGCCGCTCCCATTCAGCCTCGGAGAGCCGCACTCGCTGCTCCTGAGGCTGTGCTCACCCCCCGCTCAGTTTCTCCATTGAATCCTGTTTCTCTCATTGTTTTTCCCAATTCAGATTCACCGCCTCATTTTATTTTCTTCCTCTGAGCCCCTGATCTCCATCTGACAGGGCCGTGTTGGAGAGCAGGCATTGACTGTCCTGGGAAACAACAGCAAGAGGAACTCAGAGGCCCGAGGAGCAAGGAAGCAGCGAGTTCACCAATTGGAGCAATTGAGGCCTGGAACCTGAGTTGGCCAGTCAAGTGAGTCAGTTGGAACCCCTGGTAGACAAGTTATCATTAAAACATTCTTTTTTTTGGGGATGTGAGCGTCGCTGGCTATGCCAGCAATTATTGCCCATCCCTAATTGCCCTTGTTTAGAGGGCATTTAAAAGTCAACCACATTGCTGTGGATCTGGAGTCACATGTAGGCCAGACCAGGTAAGGATGGCAGATTTCCTTCCCTGAAGGGGATTAGTGAACCAGTTAGGTTTTTATGACAATCAACAATGATTTCATGGTCCTCATCAGAGTTTTAATTCCGGATTTTTATTAAATTTAAATTTAATCATCTGCCGTGGTGGGATTTGAACCCCAGTCCCCTGGGTCTCTGGAAAACAACAGAGTAGTTTAAATGTTGTCAGTATTTTGATTTCCTGAGGCTCTGATTATGAGTTTCAGACATTCTGTGCCACGTGGATGAGGGTTTCCAAGGTCATGCATCTCTCTCTTTGCATGTCGATGTTTGTAAAAAATATACAAATTGATTTCCCCCTCATGTTTCTATTTTCAATGCTGAGATGGACAATGCCCCACCAATTCCCACTCCCCTTCTTTCTCGTGGTTAATGGAGGGTCCATGCACTTGAGTTGATGCATAATTTTGTTCCCAATTTTAATTATTGCCTCCCGCCTCAATCTGCCCATCAGTTGAAAAAACACTAATGAGGACCTGTAATGGCGGGGTCATTACCCAGCATTCCCCGCGGTGGTGAATGTTCCCCCATCCAAACCACAGGAGTGGTGCGCAGGCGCAGGTCCGATCTGTTTGGAGTATGCGCAGTGAGAGTGATGGCGGTGGGGAGAGACGCTCTTTTGTCTCATCTGCAACCGGTAAGGAAATTGAAACGCGGAGGGACCGATAGAGCCGGCGGGTCGACAGGGACGGTTTCGAAACACCTACTGAAGGCCTCACACCTCGAATAAGAATTTGCAGGTCCCGGGTTTGCAGCTTCGAGTCCTTTTCTCGAGAAGTGGCCCAGGTGAACTGCCGCCATCTTTGTTCAGCGAGGAGTAGAGCGCATGCGTTGGCGACTGGGTAGAGTGGGCGGGGCTTCAGAATCTCTGTTCCCTGCCGAGTCCTAGTGCCCGGGTAGTGCAAACAGCCGCTCCAGTTTTTTAAACAGCTTCACCTATTCCCAGACTGCAGGTGATGTTTGCAGCCCAGAGGAGACCATGTATATATTCAGTCTGAGAGGTAGCAGCCATGTATGGTTACCTGAGGGGCTGCTCTTCCATGTTAGTTTACGCTTCAGCCCCAGGCTCCTGATCTTGCTGCCCAGTGGGAGGTGGTTAAGACAGAGGATCTTCTACTGGAGCTGCTCTCGGTTAAAACAGCATTTTGGAGATCAAGGGTGGGTGGTATCTATGGCTGCTGGCCTCTCTTCCATGGTTTTGTCTGTGCCCGAGTGGCCTTGGACAAGGAACATGCGGTGTCCACCGATAGACTTGATACCTCCCACAACCGGTGGTACCTCAGGGTACAAAGTGTCTCATAGACACTGGAAACAATATTCTGGTTTAGTTGGGAAGGCTCTCTTCACTTTTGATGGAACTTTGTTGCCAATTTTAGTTTCTTTTACTTTGATTGGATCACGTGTTTGAGAAAACAAGTGGAAAGAATGTTCCACAGAAATAAGTCTAACAAGAACAGTCTGTTCTGAATTTCTATCCTGCACTGATCGTGATACTGACTCTGTCAACTCTATTTACAGAGGATTAGAAGGAGAGGACTTGCTGATGGGAAACTCAAACCAAACATCAGATCAAGATCTGACCGAGCCACTCAATTCATCAGGACCTGAATATCAACGGCCTTTGAACATTTAAAAGGTGGAAGGAGAAATGTTTGTCTGTTCTGTCTGGGGGAGAAGAATTCAACCATCGGTGTGACTGGAAAAGCACCGAGACACCCACACATCCGAGTGAGTGTGTTTCAGTGAACTGAACTTTAACCAGTTACACAGCCTGAAAAAACATTACACTGTCCACAGTGGGGAGATCTGTACATTTGCTCTGTGCGTGGATGAGGCTTCAACTGATCGACCAACCTGGAGAGACACAAGGACACCCATACCATGGAGAAACCGTGGAAATGTGGGGACTGTGGGAAGGGATTCAATTACCCATCCCTGCTGGAAATGCATCGACGCAGTCACAGTGGGGAGAGGCCATTCACCTGCTCCGTGTGTGGGAAGGGATTCATTCAGTCATCCCACCTGCAGACCCACCAGCAAGTTCACATTGATGAGAGGCTGTGTAACCCCTCGGACAGTGAGAACAGCTTTCAAAGCTCCAAGGACCTGATCAGGCACCAGGTTGTTCACACCGAGAAACAGTTCAGTTGCTCTCACTGCGGGAAGGTGTTTAAAAGATCACAGAATCTCATTGAACACGAACGCACTCACACTGGGGAGAGGCCGTTCATCTGCTCTGTGTGTGGGAAGGGATTCACTCGGTCATCCCACCTCGCTACACACCAACTAGTTCACACAGATAAAAGACCTTTCAAATGTTCTGACTGTGAGAAGAGTTATAAAACCACAAGCGATCTGCTGATCCACCAGCGGGTTCACAATGAGGAGAGGCCATTCAGATGCACAGTGTGTGGGAAGGGATTCACTCTGTCATCCAGCCTCCAGAAACACCAGCGAGTTCACACTGGGGAGAAGTCATTCACCTGCTCCTTGTGTGGAAAAGGATTCATTTATTTAACCAGCCTCAGATCACACCAACTTGTTCACTCTGATAAGAAACCTTTCAATTGTTCTGAATGTGAGAAGAGCTTTAAAACCACAAGTGTTCTGCTGAGACACCAGCGAGTTCACACTGGGGAGAGACCGTTCATCTGCTCCGACTGTGGGAAGGGATACACTCGCTCATCCCACCTGCTGACACACCAGCGAGTTCACAATAGTCTGCAGGGACTGGATTCTGCTGTTATTGCTGCTGTTAATCAGATCCAGGAATGAACCATGTTCATTCAGACAGCTGGGCTTTGTTTCAGCTGATGTAAGTAACCCGTATAACTGAGCTGGAATTTAATATTCTGGATAAATGTCAAGTGAACTAATATTGTTACAGGCACACTTTCGAGACCTTGATTTCTCCAATATGAGATTAATTGATGTCCAGTTGCTAACTGCTCCATTTTTGGAGCCTTTTCTCCTTTCTAACTCTAGATTATTTCAGTTATCATGCCTTTAATTACTCTCACGGACAAGTCCCATACCTTCCAAACTGTCCCTCCTAGCCTTGGTGTCCAGGAAAGGTATTGGTAACACTCCCGGGATCACTAAACACAAAACCCAGTCTTTTATACTGATGTGCTGGGCTCCGCCATCATTGAGGATGGTGATGATTGTGGGGACCTACTTTTCCTGTTAGTTGTTTACTTGTCCAGCACCATTCTTGACTGGATGTGGCAGGTTGATCTGTGATCTGATCCGTTGTTTGTGGGATCGCTTAACCCTGCCTCGAGCATGCTGCTTCCACTGTTTAGAATGCACATTGTTCCATCGTGTAGGGTCACCAGATTGGAATCTGAGTTTTAGGAATGCCTGGTGCTGCTCCTACACTCTGTGTTGAACCAGGGTTGGTCCCTTGGCTTGATGGTAATGGTAGAGTGAGGGATATGTGGACCATGTGGTTACAGATTGTGGCTGAATACAATTCTGCTGCTACTGATGACCCACAGCACCTCATGGATGCCCAGTTTATATTTCAACCTATTCTGAATCTATCCCATTTAGCATGGTGATAGTGCCTCACAATATGATGGACGGTATCCTCAGTGTGAACACGGGACTTTGTCTTATAAAATCACAAGAATTAGAAGCAGGAGTAGGTCATTTGGCCCCTTGAGTCTGCTCCGATCATGGCTGATCTGATTGTTGCATTAACTCCCACTTTCCTGACTGCTCCCATAACTCTTGACTCTCTTGTCAATCAAAAACATGTCCAACTCAGCTTTGAATATATTCAGTGATCCAGCCTTCATTGCTCTCTGGGAAGGAGAATTCAAAAGACTAATGACCCTCAGCAAAGAAATTCCTTCTTGTGTCTGTCCTAAAAAGGAGACCCCTTATCTTTAAACTGTGCCTCCTAGTTCTAGATTCACCCACGAAAGGAAACATCCTCCCAACATTTTCCCTGTCAAGCCCCCTCAGGATCTTGTTTCAATAAGATCACCTCTTATTTTTCTAAACTCCAACAAGTATAGGCCCAACCTGCTCAACCTTTCCTCATAGGACAATCCCTTCATTCCAGGAATCAGTATAGTGAACCTTCTCTGAACTGTTTCCAATGCAAGTATATCTCTCATTCAGTAAGGGGATGAAAATTGTGCCCAGTTCCCTCGCTGTGCTCTCTCCAATGATCTGTACAGTCATTCCTTACTTTTATACTTCAGCCCCCTTTCAAAAATGCCTCCCTAATTACTTTCTATTCCTGAATGCTACCTTTCTGTCATTCATGTACCAGGACACCCAGATCCCTCCGTACCGCAGCATTCTGCAGTCTCTCCCCATTTAAATCATATGGTTTTACTATTGTTCCTGCCAAAGTAGACAGCCTCACATTTTACCACATTATACCTGCCACAATTTTTGCCCACTCAATTAACCTATCTATATCTTTATATCCTCCTCACAACTTGCTTTCCTACCTCTTTGTATCATCAGCAAATTTGATTATAACACAATTGATTCCTTCATCCTAGTCAGATGGTAATAGTTGAGGCCCCAGCACTGATCCTTGTGACACTCCACCAGTTACAGTTTGTCAACCCGAAAGTGGATGAGCACTGTGTGGTGGTCACTCCTATCAATAGTGTCATGGACAGAAGGATCTGCAACACGTAGATTGATGAGGACGAGGTCAAGTAGGTTTTTCCCTCTTGGTTCCCTCACCACTGACCGCAGACCCAGTCTAGCAGCTATGTCCTTTAGGACTCAGCCAGCTCAGTCGATATTGGTGTGAGTGAGCCAGTCTTGGTGATGGACATTCCTCCACCCACTGTACATTCAATGCCCTTGCCACCCTCAGTGCTTCTTCCAAGTGGTGTTCAACATGGAGGAGCACTGATTCATCAGCTGAGGGAAGGCAGTCAGCATGAGATTTCCATGCCCATGTTTGACCTGGTGCCATGAGACTTCATGGGGACTGGAGTCAAGGTGGAGGACTCCCAGGGCCACTGTCTCACCCTGTATACCTCTGTGCTGCCATCTCTGTTAGGGCCTGTCTCTGAGTGTGACTGTGTCAGGCTGTTGCTTGACTAGTCCGTGAGATTGTAGCCAAGTTCATGTTTAATAATTAGTTTCTAGTTTAGTTATGTGTAATGATCAAGGAATTGAAGTGTATTAATCAACTAACCTAATATGATATTCTGCTTAATTGTAATCGATGTAGAACACTGGTAGCATGTGACTGGCTCTTTGTCTGTAGCTGCATCCTTACTTGACAAGTGAAATACAGCCCATGGCCCTAGGCTGGTGCAAAGCTACACTTTTATGGTTTAATTACAGAGTAAATACTGCAAACCCCGTCTTGGTTGGATGAGCTAAGGTCTGGAACCGTTAACTCCCCAGCCATTGACACTGATAAGCTATTCTTGAGGTAGAAGACCCTATTGTGTGAAGAAAACAGCTGTGGGGTTTCAAACCTTCAGCCTTATGTCTTAAATCAGTTTATCCTTTTAACTTGTCGTGTTTTCAAAGAAGCAGTCACTTTCCTGAACAATATATAACCTGGTTCTGTAAACTTAAAGAATTAAGTGCTCCAATCAGTTTTTGTAGCTCTGTAGTTCTTTTGACTCATATTACTTATGAACATGTATCAATTAAATGTATCAATTGTATGCACTTTTATGTGTATCTTGCGATCTCAACTTTGACACACTGATCACCTTTATACACTGATTTTATGCACACTACCTGTCGATTTTAGGTGCGAAGTAACTTTGTATTTTCGGTATCAGTTTAAGGCTGTGTGCCACTTTGTACCTTTTTAATAAACTGTGTTCCAATCCCTGGCAGCCACTACGAAAACATACACCAGCAAGCAGTTTCTTTAACCAAAACATATTGATAGGCGCCTGCCCTAATGAGAACTCTACAGGATTTCTAAACATCAATTAGGCATTTGGGACAATGAGCCCGAGTTTTTTTTTATTCATTCATGGGATGTGAGTGTTGCTGGCTAGGCCAGCATTTATTGCCCATCCCTAATTGCCCTTGTTCAGAGGGCATTAAGAGCCAACCACATTGCTGCAGGTCTGGAACCACATGTAGGCCAGACCAGGTAAGGACAGGAGATTTCCTTCCCGTAAGGACATTCGTGAACCAGATGGGTTTTTACAACAATGGATTTGCAGTCGTTATCAAACTTTTAATTCAAATTTCACCATCTGCCGTGGTGAGATTCGAACCTGGGTCCCTAAAGCATTACCCTGGGTCTCTTGAATACTAGTCCAGTGACAATACTACTATGCCACCGCCTCCCTCAAAGTGTTAACCATTAGGACTTGACTCCACATGCTTTCTTATCTCAAATAAGTGGACAAAGAAAACATCTTAAGGCATCCGATTATCTCAGTAGAAAGCTACAAAATTTCATGAAATGACAGGAAAATCTATAATGAGGGGCACAGTCCCACAAGTTATTGACACATTAGAGTGTGGAGAGTCAGGAGATTAAATGAAATGGCATCAGTAGATGACCCATCAGAAACTAATCACGCACCACCTAAACCAATCGGACTGATCATGCATCGTCTGAACCAGAGTTCAGGAACACTACTGATCGTGCACAGGGGCTGTGTCTAGAAAGGGTTAATAAGCACCAGCTTTCAGGAGCATAGCTGCAGCTCCAGGAAGATGAGCAGGAAGAAGATAGATTACAGTCAACAGAACAAGAGACAACATGACAGTTGGCCAGAAGTCATGAGCGAGTGTTCCAAAGTGAACCGACTGTTTCCACTGCCTTTGGTAAGTTTAGCATTTTGTAATTATTATGATTAACTTAGTAAATTCTGTGAAGCTCGTGACAGCTGACTTGTAAGAAGCATGATCCTGTAGTGAGTCAGAACTGAAAGTCCTTTTATATCAGCTCTCCCAACTCAAGTCTAATAATTGTAATTGACTTAAGTTTTACAATTAAGTTAAAGCAAACCCTAGATCTGACAGAAATTGACACAAAGTCCAGCTGTTATAGGGAGGACTTTGCAGGGTCATTGAGGGTGATCTGTCTGGTTTTATTAATTTCTGCAGAACTTTGATACAACTAAATGGCTCGGCCATTTCAGAGTCCGCTTCATTGCTGTGGTCCTGGAGTCACATGTCGGCAGGCCAGGTAAGGACGGCCGATTTCCTTCCCTAAAGAGCATTCGGAACCACATGAGGCTTTATAAAAATCTGATAGTTTTATGATCATCATGACCAGCCTTTTTAGATTTATTCCAGGTTTATGAATTAATTAAATTTATCCCCAGATACCCTCAGTGGGATTCAAACTCATGTCTCCAGACAATCATCCAGGTCTCTGGATCACTAGTCCAGTAGAATTAACACTCTACTGCCATTCCCTTGTGTATGTATTTAGCAAGAGCCTGCAGGCTGATGAGACTCTGTTAAATTGCTGGTGTGCTCCTGTACTGCTCTGTTTTAACAGGAGCCTGCAGGCTCATGAGACTCTGTTAAACTATCAGTGTGGTTCTGTATTCTGCCTGAAATGTAAAATGACTGAACCTTTTGTTCCTGTTATGAAATGAGGGTGTATATTAATGAGTCTCACATCCTTGCCCATGTCTGCTGCAATTGTGTAGAAGGGGGATGTGTAGAAGAGCTGGTCTTTGTATGGAGATGTGAACCAAGGAAACGGTATTTGTGTGTGATAGTGACACAGCCTTGTGCTTACACTCAGAACAATGCACAGATATCCTTGTTATATGCTGAGCAGAGTCAGATCATGAATGTAGTGAACAAGTTAAATTTAAATATCTCCTGAGTAGCCACAGTTTGTTAGATCACAGCTGAGAAGAAGAGAGTTCTGTATTATCACTGTTATAAAGAAAAAGTAATCATACTCTATTATTCCCAGGATGTTAATAAAGTCGGTAAAAAACAATCTGTTGTAGCTTAATTTTCTGGTGTCTGAAACCACAAATTTCAACATTTAGAGTCAACAAGATGAGCAATTAAACACATCAGGGCCCAATACTGCAGATCAATATTCCCAGGGGAAAGCCTGTATCCAACATCTCGAGTAGATGGAACAGAGAAAGATCCCAAATATATGAAATCCTGAATCATTTTGTAAATATCTTTCAAATGCCGATAGGATCCAGCTGTCAGTTTCCGATACATTGAAGTCAATGGAAAGTGAGAGAGAGGCTGGAGAGTCAGGTTGAAAGCAGAGTTGGGGCCACTTACACTGAGACACCAAATCCAGGGACCATGAACACAGAGTATAAAATGGGAATCAGAGAGTCTCAGTCTGGGGAATGGTCCTGGTGGTGAAACCAGCTCTAGCGAGGGTGAAAGATGAGGAATAGATGAAGCGATGATGATGGAATCAGATGGTGACCAGCGGGGCTGCTGATTGGTTATTGTCAAAATCTCTTTTCAGGCAGGATGATGATTGGCTGTAAGCAGCTCAACATCTGGATCCACCTGCTCTTGTCCTGCAGTCTAATGTCCCTGATGTTTGTTTCTGTGCGAAATGTCAAGATGTGAAAGGAGGGAGGAAATCGGGCTCGAGCCAGAAGCAAGGGTCCTCAAATGAACAATTCATGAAGCTGTTTTGTGATTCGTCTGTATGAGGTTCAAATACAAAAAATGGAAAAGGATGTGTCAAGTGATACTGGTGTTATCAATTATGGTTTCTAACTCTCATCATTAACTCCCAAACCTAACATCCTATTGGCCAGCCCAAACCATTAATCCCAATCCCAACCACTGACCCCAATCCCAATCGATAACCGCGAACGCACAAATACTGACCCCAACCCCAATCGATAACCATGAACGTACAAAAACTGACCCCAAACCCAACCAATAACCACTACCTGCAAACATTGATCCCAAACCCAATCAATAACCCCGAACACTAACCCCAATCTGAACCAATAACAGCTAACCCCAAACACTGACACCACCCTAACCAATAACCACTGCTGCAAACACTGACCCCAATTCTAACCAATAACTGCTAACGACACCCAAACCCTAGCCCAATTCCTAACCCCAGCCCCAATCACTAAGACCAGCACCTAAGACCCAGCTTAACTAAGGATCATTGACAGGTAGCTATGGAGGGGCTAAAGGGCTGACACAGGAAGAATTTGAAACAATTCGCTCAATTAAGGTAATAGTACGAGGTATGTTCGTAACAAGAGATTAAATCAATGAGACCATCAAAATCAGCAATGAAAATTACAAAGATCAGAACATTTCAAAAGTTCTCACACACAGTACACGTGGAGTAGTTTTATTAAATCAGGTTCCAAAAGGGTAAAATAACACAGAAAATAACAGATTTCAAATCTCATACAAGATTGTTCTCTACAGAGTTGTGCAAATGAAATCTAGATGTGTGTAAAGTGAAACATTACAGTTCAGCCTGTAACCCACAAGCAGCATAATCAAACGGAACAAGCTTGGGGTTTCTTTTCTTCTGCTGTCGGGGAGTAGAAGCAAAAACCACCTTAAATGTCAATATCTGAGTCAGACACCCAGGCCAAAGCTTCTGGTGTAACAGTGTGGATATCTGATAAGCTGCCTGTGAATTTCCTCTGAGGACAATGTTTGACCATGTGCTGCAGGGTCTGTTTAGGAGCTCCACAGTCTCATGATAGGAACAGGAGAAGGCCACTCAGCCCATCCAGCCTGCTCCCGCCATTCAATATGATCATGGCTGATCGAACACTTCAATGCCTTTTACCCCACACTATCCCCATAACCTTTTATGTTATTGTTAATCAGAAATCTATCAATCTCTCATGATGGAGATGTTTTAATCTTCCAGCTATTGAGAAGGTGGCAGCATCCACCATGACCCGGTCTGAGGCTCTTCAGGCGTGGATGATCACAGCCTTCTCAGGGCCCATCCTGTTACATGATCATAGATCACAACTAACATCATCGCAAAGGACTCTGAACTTGTCATTGAATCAACCTCCGGTGAGAGCAGCAAATCAAATGAAACTGTCCTCTTCAGGACCAAAGAAAACCACACATTAGACCAGCTATCCCAATATGTCAGCTTAACATCTAAGGCATCTCTCACTCAAAATGCCAGTCTCTCCAAAGGTTACTCAGGAAACACAGCATTGATGCCCTGGTTCCTCAGGAAACACATATCGAACACATTCACCAGTTCAACACAAAGAGGACATATTAAAGGTTTTGACCTAATCGCTTGCAATGACCATCCCAATACGGTCATAGGCATGAACATACTCGGCCCCGTGAGCCTGCTCCACCATTCAATAAGATCATGGTTCCACCTACCCCCAATAACATTTCACCCCCTGGTCAGGTGTGTTACATCAAATAAAGTATCGAGGGCTGCACCAAACTGAAGCAGACCAGTGTTTCTGGACTTTTCACTACGGCAATAAGTGTAGGAGAGTTAACAATCTACAGATGACTATAAACCAACAATCGTACCTGACCCACTGCTTCCTCCTCATCAACATCCATCCATCCATCTCAGAATCTTCAATATCTACCACACAATGTGGGGTTATGTAGATGTCAACTATAATGGAGAAGCAATTGTACAGTGAGCTTTACTAGAAAATAACTTCCTCCTTTTTGTTGTCAGGGTTCAAGGTACATTCCATTAATCAAGGTGGCAGAGAGAATATAACTTGGATCTATGCTTCTTCTCCAACTAAAGCAAAGGAAACCCAATCACCACCTCCAGAACCATTCCTGACAAATTCCTAACAGTCAGCACAGGTTTTCCCATCATCCCATCATTGGCAATGAAAATCCTGTCATCACATCAACAGCAGAAACACGATGGAATTTCAAAAAAGAAAACCGGGAAATCTTCCAAAAGGCAATTGACACCAACATCAGGTGGATTTCACCAATGTGTTCAACAGATTTATGGGATTGATGAAAGTTCGGAGCTAAATATGGAGAAGATGGACTCGATGAGAACAGAAATAACCTTGAGTTAGAAAAGGCCCCAAATAATGGTCCAGTCAGGAACAGAAGATCAATCAGTCTCCTCTTATCATTGGGGAAATCAAATCTTCAAAACACCGTGTGTCTGAAGCAAAGCTGATTGAGTCAATATTTACACAGAACATCAATGTGCAACCCAGCTATCAAGCTTATTAATGTCAGCAGCAACAAACTCTGACTGTCAGAATGAACATGGTTCAGTCCTGGATGTGATTAACTACAGCAATAACAACAGAATCCAAATCCAACCCCTGCAGTCACTTGTGAACTCGCTGGTGCCTCAGCAGTGTGGATGAACGACTGAATCTCTTTCCACACACGTGGCAGGTGAATGGCCTCTCGCCACTGTGGACTTGCTGGTGGGTCAGCAGGGTGGACGATTGAGTGAATCCCTTCCCACACACTGAGCAGATGAATGGCCTCTCCCCAGTGTGACTCCGCTGGTGATTAAGTAGGTTGGACATCCAAATGAAACCTTTCCCACAGAAAGAGCAGATGAATGGTCTCTCCCTGGTCTGTGTGTGTTGGTGCATCAGCAGATCAGCAAGGTTTTTAAAGCTCTTCTCACAGTCTGGACATTTAAATGGTATCTTATCAGTGTGAACAAGTTGGTGTGTCAGGAGGTCGAATGAACGGGTGAATCCCTTCCTGCACACAGAGCAGGTGAATGGCCGCTCCCCGGTGTGAGTGCGTTTATGGTTCAATAGATCATTCTTCCTTTTATATTTTTTGTCACAGTCAGAACATTGAAAAGGTCTTGCCTCACTATGAATACGATGATGTGACAGGAGGTGGGATGAGTTAGTGAAGCCTTTCCCACACACGGAGCAGGTGAACAGTCTCTCCCCTGTGTGAATTCGCTGGTGTCTCAGAAGGTGGGATGATTTAGTGAATCCCTTCCCACACATGGAACAAGTGAATGGTCTCTCCCCAATGTGACTGCGGCGATGAATATGCAGCTCAGACGGGTAATTGAATCCCTTCCCACAGTCCCCACATTTCCACGGTTTCTCCCCAGCTGGACAACACTTGTGGTTTGACAGGTTATATGATCGTCTGAAGCCTCGTCCACACAGAGAACACATGAATGGCTTCTTCCAGTTATGAACAGTACTTTCTGATTCCATGTTCAAAAGCTGATCTTGTTCGTGTCCCAATGAATTGAGTGACTGTCAGATTCTGATGCGATGATTGATTTGAGGTTCCCATCCACAAATCATCTCCTTCGAATATCCTGTAAAATTAATTCAAATGGGAGAAAGAGAAGTGATAAACACAGTAGCAGGTTGTGAAATTGAGCTGAATGAGTCTGGTAACTTGTGGGGAGGGCACTAGGAAAAAGTGACCATGAAAGCTGCCATTGTCATTAAAAGCCCAACTGATCCTTCAGTGAAGGGAATCTGGCCTGGACCTACACAAGAATCCAGCCTCGATGGGAGGAGAAAGACTGAGGTGGGAGAGGGAGGGAGTGAATGAGAACCTTCACCAGCCCAAAGGACAGTGGAACAGTATCAACCGCAAATTCCCCTTCCAATCGCAAACCAAGCTGACTCACACTTACAGTGCCATTACCTCATTGTTGCTGGGTGAAAATCTTGTAACTCCTTAACTCAGCACTGTGACAGTACCTTCACCACACAGACTGCAGCAATTGATCAAGCATCACCTTCTCAAGGGGAAACTGCTGATTGTCAATATTTTTTTGAATTCATTCACAGACGTGGGTGTCGTTGGTTAAGCCAGCATTTAATGCCCATCCCCAACTTCCCTTGAGATGGTAGAGGTGAGTCACCTTCTGGAAAGGCTGAAGTGCATGTGTTATAGGTACACCCAGTGTTGTTAGGAAGGGAGTTCCACGATTTTGATCCAGCAACAGTGAAGGAATGGGAATATAGTTCCAAATCAGGATGGTATGTAGCTTAGAGGGGAACTTGCAGGTGGTGATATTCCCATGCATCTGCTGCCGTTGTCCTTCTCGGTGGTAGAGTTCGTGGGTTTGGAAGGTGCTTTTTGAAGGAGGCTGAGAGAGTTGCTGGTCATGCTCGTGATGCCCATGTCCCAATAATTAATTGTAAAAGTTTCTGTATTTGAAATATAAAGCGTCGACATAAATACTGTCTCCGACTTGAAATACGGCTTTTAATTGGTCCGTCTGTGTTTCAATACTCGGATTTATCAGCAACGCGTACAATTAAACAAAAGCAAAACATGCACATGCAGGATGTCTGAAATTTTTACAAAAGTGTTTGCTAAGTCAGCATCTGTGGAGAAGGAAACAGAGTTTGCAACAAAACACTCACCGATAGGCACTGACTCATGGTGGCTGATTCCCACAATCCCCCGCGCCCCAGAAACCGCTCTATCCAGCTCGCTCCTTTCCCCAGGTGCTGAGTGCGCATGCGCCCAGGGCCAGCCGCGGGGCATTCTGGGTGGCTCCCTTGTTGTGAGTCGCACTCGATGGAAACGGGAGAAGAAACAGAGAAGCGGCGGCGAGGATGGGGGAGGCGCTGCAGCATCGCTTTAATGGGCAGCCCCTCACCCCCGACCCCCAGCCTCCCAGCCCGGGGAAATTACCGCACGGCCGCCGGGCCCGGCCGCTCTTTCTCGATCTCTGAGAGCCGCATTCGCTGTTCCTGAGGCTGCCACATCGCGCATGCTCTGTGCATGCAGGCGGACACAGGGGGCGGGGCCTTTCCGCACCTGCGCGTTACGGCCCTTCTGATGGGGATGGGACATGTTCACGCGCGCGGAACATTATGGACAGGCTAAAAGCAAAAAACTGCGGATGCTGGAAATCCAAAATAAAAATAAAAATACCTGGAAAAACTCAGCAGGTCTGGCAGCAGAGGAACAGTTAACGTTTCGAGTCCGTATGACTCTTCAACAAAACAAAGTAAAAATAGAAAAGAAGTTAAAAAAAAGCTGGTTTAAGGGGGGGAAACAGGTAGAGCTGGATAGAGGGCCAGTGATAGGTGGAGATAGCCAAAAGATGCCACAGACAAAAGGACAAAGAGGTGTTGAAGATGGTGATATTATCTAAGGAATGTGCTAATTAAGGGTAGAAAGCAGGATAAGCAAGGTACAGATAGCCCTAGTGGGGGTGGGGGAAGGGATCGAAATAGGCTAAAAGGTAGAGATAAAACAATGGATGGAAATACTTTTAAAAATAATGGAAATAGGTGGGAAAAGAAAAATCTATATAAATTATTGGAAAAAAAGGGGGGTGGGAAAGAAGGAGATGATTTGTGGATGGGAACCTCAAATCAAACATCGCATCAGAATCTGACAGTCATTCATCTTCCGACTAGGCACTTTACAGCCTTCCGGACTCAATATTGAGTTCAACAATTTTAGATCATAAACTCTCTCCTCCATCCTCACCCCCTTTCCGATCCACCCCCCGCCCCCCCCTTTTTTCTGATAATTTATATACATTTTTCTTTCCCCACCTATTTCCATTATTTTTAAATGTATTTCCATCCATTGTTTTATCGTTACTTTTTAGCCTATTTCGATCCCTTCCCGTCACCCCACCCCACCCCACCCCCACTAGGGCTATCTGTACCTTGCTTGTCCTGCTTTCTACCCTTAATTAACACATTCCTTAGATAATATCACCATCTTCAACACCTCTTTGTCCTTTTGTCCATGACATCTGTTGGCTATCTCCACCTATCACTGGCCCTCTATCCAGCTCTACCTGTCCCACCCACCCCCTTAAACCAGCTTCTATTTCACCTCTTTTCTATTTTTACTTAGTTCTTTTGAAGAGTCATACAGACTCAAAACGTTAACTGTGTTCCTCTCCGCAGATGTTGCCAGACCTGCTGAGTTTTTCCAGGTATTTTTATTTTTATTATGGACAGACTGACTCGCCATTCATATCTGTTCGCAGGGAGAGGAAAGTCAGGGGTTACAGTCATAGAAAAGTAGAATGTAAAACAATGAACATTATCCACTTCCCGGAGAAGTGAATATGTCGGAGAAAATGATTATGTTAATTGCAAAGAATTACTTTTCTTTGATTTTAAATAGTTCAGTTTATACATTGAATCATGTTTAACTGTATTTCCGAACTCAGATGCATGGACTCATTTTTTATGTTCCTCTGAGCCCCTGAACTCCATCTGGCTGCATAATGTTAGTCAGTGGTGATTGATTGTCCTGGGAACTCCTGGAGATGGCTGAAGCTCCAAACAAGGGAGATGTTCCAACATCTTCCACAAGAATGAGAATGGATACAGAACTGGTTACCATCAGCAGCACAGGGCAATCAAGGCAACTCTGAGGTTCGACAAAATCCAATCCATGTAAGACAGAAAGGTACTAACCTAGTCCTATTCCTTACATGGTTCAGGTCCTCAATGAAGGATTTAAATGATGAAATCCATGTGTATTTCAGTGCCGGTATTATACAAGTGATGTATTGATTTGTAATTTTAATATAATTTTAATTCCATATTCCTTCTTTTAATATCCATTACCACTTCCCTGTAATCTGAATTTGCTTGTCTATTCTTCTTACTACATGATTCTTACATGTTTCTATATTTTTAACTTGATTATTTTGTCTATATATGAATTTTCTGATGTAAGTCACACTTTAATTCAGCCTCTGGCTGCGAACGTGTTTCTTGAATAAAATACCATTATTATAGCTCACAGTATGGGATCACAAACTCAGAATTACCAATTGGCACTGGACAGGAGGGTAAATAGTGACTAGGATTGAAACCCACCATCACACAGCAGCTTCATGAGAGAAAGGGAGAAAAATCTGAGCATTGCATCCCTGTTGATGTTTATAGGCTGTATTCTACCACATGGAGCATTCTGGGTAGCATCATCCACCATTATCTTCAGATGCTGCCAAAAGAAGGTGGTCAGTTCATCGTATTTGTACCTGCTCATTAGTGTAGCGATTGAATTAGTCCCACTCCCCTGTTCTTTACTCATAGACTTGGATATTTCTTCCCTTCAACTTTTCACCCAATTCTCCCAAGAATGTTGCTATTGAATCTATTTCCAGCACCCTTGCAGGCAGTGCATTCCAGATCACAACAACTCACTGCTTAAAAAAATGTTCTTTTGGTAATCGCCTTAAATCTAAGTCCTCTGGTTACTGAACCTTCTGGAGAGCCTTCCTCCTTCTTTCCTTCTGTCAAAACCGCTCATCATTTTGAACTCCTCTATCACATCTCATAGCCCTTTTGTTCTGAGGAAAGCAATCCCAGTTTCTCCAATCTTTCCATGTAACTGAAGCCTCTTATCCTTGGTACAATTCTAGCAAATCTCTTCTGCATCCTCTCTATGGCTTTGACATCCTGTTTCAAATGTGATACCCAGAGCTGAAGACAGCATTCCTGCTCAGGTCTAACCAGTGCTTTAGAAAATCAAGCGTTAACTCATTTAACATAAACACACTCAAAATAAATTGTTCAAGTTATGCACTAAAATACCACATGGAGTTCACATCAGGTTGCTAACTGCTACTACAATTGTATATCAGGCATTTGATCTCCAGGTAAAGAAGGGTATGATAACATCGTGGTTGTCCATTGGTGATCCCTTATGTCGGGGATGATTCTTTCTTTTGGATGACTGGGTGGCAGTGAGATGTCAGTGGGTTCACAGGTGAATAATGAGCCCTATCTTAGCCTTGCAAGCTCTTCCTACAGTGAGGATTATGGGGGTTCTCAGCCAGTAGAGTTGGTGGTGGATTGTTGGCTTGAGCAACTGCCCTCTCTGGTCATCTCTTGTTGGCTGTTCTTGTTGATTGGAAAGTCTTGATGCCATGTTTGAGGATGAATCACCACTTTAGGTCGTGATTGGGCATCTGCTTCCCAAGTGTTTATGTTCATAGAGCACACCATCATGGAGGCTTTGAGATTGTCTTTGAAACATTTCCTTTGGCTCCAAGTGAAGGAGCGCCTTGGTGTAGCTCTGAGCACAGCACCTATTTGTTCAATCTGAATTTGGGCATTCTAATTACATAGTGGTTACATTACTGGATTAGTAATCTAGAGACTGGAATAATAATCTGGAGATGTGAGTTCAAATCCCACCACAGCAGTTAGAGATTTTAAATTCAGTTAATTAAATAAATCTGGAATAAACATGTACAATAAAAGCTGGTATCAGTGATCATAAAACTATAGGATTGTCCAACTGGGCGTCCATTGGACATCCTTTAGGACAAGAAACCTGCCATCCCAACCTCATGGGTCTGCGGGTGACTCCAGCCCAACAGCAATGTGCTTGACCCTTGAAATGGTCTAAAAGCCACATGGTTGAATCAAAACTGCTCAGAGAAACTAAAATCCTCATGGACTGCAGTAGTTCTAGAAGATGGATCACCAAGGGCAGTGATCTCAAGGGCAGTAAGGGATGGCAATAAATGCTTGCCTAGCCAGTGACACCTGCATACAGTGATGAATGAAAAATAATTCCCTGTGTTACTGATATGTGGCAGCATAACTGAAAATACATGACCAAGAGTGTCCACGTGAATGAGCCCTATTTTAGTCTTGCAGGCTCTTCCTTCCGATCTCCTGAGATCACGTTTGACTGGTGGGGGTGGTGGGGGAGGGGTGTTGGATTCTTCTGCCATTGCTGTGGTATTGGAAAACTTCTGAGGGATTCCCGATTCTCCATCAATTACTATTCCCCTTCTTTCTGACGGATAATGGAGGGTCTGAGCTCTTGGGTTTCTATATAATTTGGTTCTTAAATTTATCTGTTGCCCGACTCGCGCCCCAATCTCCACATCATAGTAAAAGACAATCAGTGTTCACTAATTAGGACTTTCGATGGCGAGATCCTTACCCAGCATTCCGCGCGGTGGTGAATGTCCCCTATCTACACCACACGAGAGCCGTGCGCAGGCGCAGTGCCGATCACTGTTTGGAGCATGCGTGATGTGATAGCGATGGGCAGAGACGCTCCTTCTCCGCATCTGCAGCCGGTAATGATCCAGAAATCCAGAGGGAGCGATGAAGCTGGCCGGTGAACGGGGATGGTTTCTAAATGCTTGATAAAGGTCTCAAAACTCGAAGAAAAACCTGGGGAACCCACGTTTGCAGCTCCGGCGCTTTTCTCCTGAGAACAGGCCCACTTTCACAGCCGCCATCTTGGTCCAGCGGGGAGCAGACCGCATGCGCAATCTTCCCGTGACGTAACGGTAGGCGGGGCCAGGAGAGAAAATGATGGGTTCATTGATTTTATTGTCACTCTGTGGATAGGAGCTGGAGAACTGAACCCAGGCAGGGGACAGGGAGAAAGGGAACTGGGAGTGGAGGAAATAAACTGTGGAGATGGTGAGATGGGTTTGGATTTCAGCCCAGGGAGGAGGGAGACTGTGTGGGACGGGAATTTACAGCTTTTGGGGAACAAGAGAAGAAAAAAATGTTCCGTAGAAACAAGAATTGTCTGTTCCGATTTCTATCTTGGACTTAAAGTAATTATTTTTGTAAACTCATTTTGCAGGATATTAGAACGGGAGGATTTGCAGATGGAAAGTTCCAACCAAATATCACATCAAGATCTGATAGAGTCACTCGGTTCACCAGGACCTGAATATCATCAGCCTTTCGAATGTAGAAGGAGTAATGTTTTACTGTTCTGTTTGAGGGAAAAAAATAAACATCAGTGTGACAGGAAAATCACCGAGACACACACACACTTGAGTGAGAGTGTTCCAGTGCACTGACTGTGAAAAGAGCTTTAACCAGTTATACAGCCAGAAAAAAACATCACACCATTCACAGTGGAAAGAAACCGTACACTTGTTCAGTGTGGGGCAAGGCTTCAATCGATCATTCAAACTAGAGAGACACAAGGTAACCAAAGCATGGAGAAACCATGGAAATGTGGGGACTGTGGTAAAGGATTCAATTATCCATCCCGGCTGGAATACCATCAACGCAGTCACATTGGGGCCAACACCATGGAGAAACCATGGAACACCATGGAAATGTGAGGACTGTGGTAAAGGATTTTATTATCCATGCCTGCTGGAAATCGATCGATGCAGTCACACTGGGGAGAAGCCGTTCATCTGCTCTGAGTGTGGGAGGGGATTTACTAAGACAGCCTGCCTCATGTCACACCAGCGAATTCACAGTGAAGAGAGGCCATTCAGATGCTCTTCCTGTGGAAAGAGGTTCAGGCAGTCATCGACCCTCACTGCACACCAGAGAATTCATACTGGGGAGAAGCCATTCACCTGCTCCAATTGCGGGAACGGATTTACTCAGTCATCCAGTCTGCTGAAACACCAGCGAGTTCATACTGAGAAGAGGCCATTCAGCGGCATGTCCAGTAGAAAGAGGTTCAGGTCTTCATCTAACCTCATTGCACACCAGCAAGACCACACTAAGGAGAGGCCGTTCACTTGCTCCTTGTGTGGCAAAGGATTCACTCAGTCAGCAAGCCTTATGTTACACCAGCGAATTCACACTGAGGAAAGGCCGTTCAGTTGTATTTACTGTGGAAAGAGGTTCAGGTCCTCATCCAACCTCAATGCACACAAGCGTGTTCACACTGGTGAGAGACCATTCACGTGTGCTATGTGTGGGATAGGATTCACCCAATCAGCCAACCTGGTGGTACACCAGCGAGTTCACACTGAGGAGAAGCCATTCAGCTGCACTTACTGTGGAAAGCATTTTGGGCAGTTATCCACCCTCACTGCACACCAACGCACTTACACTGGGGAGAGACCATTCACCTGCTCAGTGTGTGGGAAGGGATTTACTCAGTCAGTCAGCCTCATGTTACACCAGCGAATTCACACTGGGGAGAGGCCATTCAGCTGTACTTCCTGTGGAAAAAGTTTCAGGCAGTCATCCGACCTCACTGCACACCAACGTGTTCACACTGGGGAGAAGCCATTCATCTGCTCTGTATGTGGGAAAGGATTCACTCATTCATCTGGCCTTTGGTCACACCAGCGAATTCACACAGAAAATAAGCCGTACAGCTGTATTGTTTGTGAAAAGCGGTTCAGGTCTTCATCTGATCTTAATGTGCACAAGCGAGTTCACACTGGGGAGAGGCCATTCACCTGCTCCTTGTGTGGGAAGGGATTTACTCGGTCATCCAATCTTCTGACACACCAGCGAGTTCATAAGTGACTGCAGGGGTTGGATTCTGCTGTTGTTGCTGCTGTGAATCACATCCAGGATTGATTGTCTGTCAATATTTAGTTTGTTTCTGTTGATGTTAGCAACATTGTAACTGGCTGGAGTTTAATATTCTGAAGGTGTTGCTGCCTTTTGGGATTGCAATGTCCCTTTTTAAAAGCACCATCTGTGATATTTCCCCTTGATTCAAGAACTCTTACCAGGAACTAGGTGATAATAAAGTTATGAACTTTTATTTCAATCCTAAATTGATCTTTGGTGCAAAATCTACGATTCTGTGTCTGAAAGGTTCCTGATTAACATCTCCAATTAGAAAATGCTGATTATCCTTGCTGACAATTCTGACTGACTTACAGATTCTTCAGAGTGACACCTCCTTTATGAAATTAAATTATCAAGGAACATGAAACAAAGAAGTAAAATATTTTACAGGCACATCAATAAAAGCTTCATCAAACAACATCGATATTGATGAAGTTTGGAAGTCGCTGAGTTCAATCATTTCTGACACAGCAGCAGCAACATTTGGTAAAGGTGGAACCCACAACAAAGACTGGTTTGTGACCTACTCAACAGAGATGACATCTGCCATTGAAGCAAAAAACAAAGCCCACCTGATGCACAACTTAAATCCAAAAGTTAGAACACTGCATAACTTGAAAGTAGCCAAGATATTCATATAAAAGACAGGGAGACACTGTGTAAATAAACACTGAATCAACCTACAAGAAATCCAAACTCCTGGTGACAACGGAAATCGATGTGTTATGTATGATGGAATCAAGAGGGCGCTTGGTCCGACCATCACCAAAGTTGACCCCCTGAAATCAGCAGCTGGTAGAGTATTCACCATTCGAAGTAAACATATGTCCTGCTGGGTTGAACATTACTGTGAGCTGTACTCCCATGAGACAGACATCTCCCAGTCTCTGTTTGACTCTCTCCAGCAGTTTCATGGTTGAATTGGATGATGAAACCTCACCACTTGAACTCACAAAGGCTATTGATTGCTTAGCAAGCAGAAAGGCACCCGGCAAGGATGGAATTCCAGCTGAACTGCTCAAGCAAGGAATGTCTCATCTACTGTCACACCTTCATGAGCTCCTCCTTCTCTGTCGGAAGGTAGGATCTGTTCCACAGGACATGGGTGATGGAAAAATCATCATAATGTTGAAAAATAAAAGTGACAGAGGAGATTGCAACAACTACAGGGACATTTCACTCCTTAAAGTCACTGGGAAGGTCTTCACTGGGGTCTTGCTTAAAGACTTCATCTACTTGCAGACTGAGTGTATCCAGAAGCACAGTGCGGTTTCTGTGCTGCCAGATCTACAGTGAACATGATCTTCTCCATACACCAACTACAAGAGAAGTGTAGGGATCAGGATATACCTCTTTACCTTACTATCGTAGATCTCAGTAAAGCATTCAACACCGTTAGCAGGGCAGGACTCTACAAGATTTGGGAGAAAATTGACTGTCCCCCAAAGCTGCTCAGTCTCATCCACTCCTTTCATGACAACATGCAGTGACTGTACAGTTTGACGGCACCACTTCCGACAGGTTCAGGGTGAAGAATGGAGTGAAACAGACGCCTACAACGAAAACAACAGCCCACAACGACACCTGATAACCCCGAATAATAATAACTTCTATCAGGGAGATAGAACAGGGAGATGTGACATTGATAATGAGATGAGTCATGGGATAAGTGCATTTAAAGTCCAGATAGCTGTTGTTTAAATCAGTGCCTCCCAAACTTTTTCCCAGTGTGACCACATTTTAATTCCTCAGACTTCATGTGACCCCCAAGTGAAAATTTGAGTGGACGAGAGTTGTTGTGCGGAGTGGGGAGGGGGCTTCAGCGGTTGAGCAGGGGGGATTATTAAAGTGTTTTAACTCTGATTATTACTGTAATAGCATCCTGATCATTCACCTTATAGGATCCTGATTATTGAAACAATTGGCAAATGGGCAAGATTCTAAAAATAATTATTTGGGATAGAATTAGCAGTCAAATGGAAATATATGGGTTCATAAGGAAGAGCCAACATGGATTTCTATACGGGAAATTGTGTTTAACTAATTGGCTGGAGTTTTTTGAAGAGGTAACAGAAAAGGTTGATGAGGGTAATGCTGTCGATGTGGTGTACATGGACTTTCAAAAGGCATTTGATACAGTGCCACACAACAGACTTGTGAGAAAAGTCATTGCTCATGGAATAAAAGGAACAGTAGAAATGTGGATACAAAATTGGATGAGGAATAGGAAGCAGAGAGCAGTGGTCAATGGCTATTTTTCAGAGTAGAGGAAGTTTTGTAGTGGAGTTCCCAGGGAAGTATTGGGACCTTTGCTTTTCTTGATATATATTAATGATTGAGATCTTGGTATGCAGGGGATAATTTCAAAGTTTGCAGATGATACAAAGCTGGGAATGGGCAGATAGGTGGCAGATGAAGTTCAATGTGGAGAAGTGTGAGGTGATGGATTTTGGGAGGAAAAATATGGACAGACAATATAAAATAAGTAAACAGTGTTGTTCAGCCTCAGACAGTTTCCAGGGAGGGGGATGGACTTGGTAGTTAGGGAACAGAATTTGTAGTGGTGACTGAAGACAATGGCTTTGGTCTTCCCAATTTTTAATTGGAGGAAATTTCTGCTCATCCAGTACTGGGTGTTGGATAAGCAGTTTCATAATTTAGTAACAGTGGAGGAATGGAGAGGGATGTTGGTGAGGTAGAGCTGGGTGTTGTCAGTGTACATGTAAAACTAACACGGTGCTTTTGGATGATGTCATCTCGTAGCAGCATGTAGATGGGAAATAGGAGGTGCCGAGGATTGGATGGTCAGCAGTTTAGTGAGAATCAAGAGAGTAGAAGGCAGGTCTCATGGACAAGGTGATCTCTGAGGGAAATAGAAGATAGAAGCAAAACTGGAGAAAGATGCAAGTTCAGGGCTTGGACAATGGGAGACTTCAGAGACAGTTTTGCCCAGTGCGCTAGTGGAAGGGAGGCAAGCAGCAGGGGCAGCTGATCAGATTGTCTCAATCTTAGTGACAAAGAAGCTCCATGAGATCCTCACACTTGGTGGGGGTGAGGATGGAGGAGACAGGGGAGAGGGAGAGCCCTTCAAAAGGAACTAACTT
Organism: Cetorhinus maximus; assembly: GCF_964194155.1. Taxonomy (NCBI): domain Eukaryota; kingdom Metazoa; phylum Chordata; class Chondrichthyes; order Lamniformes; family Cetorhinidae; genus Cetorhinus; species Cetorhinus maximus. Next base: position 150,685 of record NW_027596626.1, read on the forward strand.
ATGTTAGAGATATTAAAAAGATTCAATACACCGTGTTTCACACAAAGCTGATTTATTTGACTTTTATCCAGAGTATTAGTCCATATGACTGGGCTGGATTTTATGAACATCAGCAGCGACAGACACCAATGAAAATGGTTCAGTCCTGGATATGATTAACAGCAATATCCCATCACCATCGTTACCTGTGAACTCGCTGGTGTTTCAGCAGGTGGATGAGGTGGTGAATCCCTTCCCACAGTCAGGGCAGCTGAACGGTCTTTCCCCAGTGTGAAAGCGCTGGTGTGTCGGCAGGGTGGATGACTGAGTGAATCCCTTCCCACACATGATGCAGGTGAATGGCCTCTCCCCAGTGTGAGCTCTCTGGTGTTGCAGCAGGTTGGATGGCTGAATGAATCCCTTCCCACACTCAGGCAGGAGAACGGCCTCTCCCCAGTGTGACTGCGCCAATGAGCTTCCAGTTCAGACGGAGATCTGAATCCCTCCTCACAGTTTCCACATTTCCACGGTTTCTCCCCACTCTGAATGGTGCTTTTTCCTTCCATGTTCAAAATGTGATGATATTCAGGTTATGGCAAATTGGGCGACTCTGTCAGGTCCCGATGTGATGTTTGGTTTGAATTTCAGGACTGCAAACCCTGCCCTTCTAATACCCTGTGAAATTGATTTCAAACAGAAAATAAACGAGTGAGAGAGAACCCACAAAAACACAAAGGCAGCTTGTGAAATTAAGCTGAGTGAACCTGGAAATTTGTATGGTTGGCACTAGGAAGAAGTGACCATTAAAGCTGCTGCATTTTTTGTAAATAACCAACTGGTTCACTAACTTCCTTTAGGGAAGGGAATCTGCCACCCAGTCTGGCCTAGACAAGACTCTCACCTCTATAGGAACAAACACCCTGTGGAACCTGCTCCACCGTTCAACATGATCATGGCTGATCTTGGTCTTCAACTCCACTTTCCCACCCACTCCCCATATCCCTCGATTACCTGAGACCAAAGATCTCTCCAACTCAGCCTTAAATATATTTAAAGATGGAGCATCCAGAGACCTCTGGGCTAGAGAATTCTCTGTACCAAGAAAGACAGAGAGAAGGAAAGGAAAGGAGTGGGAGAGAGAGAAAAAAAACATTGAGAGGAATCAGATAGAGAGAGAGGGTGGGGCAGGGAGTGGGAGAGGCAGAGGGAAATGGAGGGGCATTTTATAGACCTACAAATGTTCCACAACTTGACAGAATCTCCCAAACCCTCAACCTCCACCAGCTAGAAGGGCCAGGGTAGCAGGTATATGTGAACACCATCACCTCCATGTTCCCCTCCAAGTCACACACCATCCTGACTTGACTGACGTCCAGTACTGGATGAGCAGAAATTTACTCTATTTATATATTGGGAAGACCAAAGCAATTGTCTTCAGTCCCCTCTGTAAACTCCACTCCCGAGCCACCAACTCCCTCTACCTGCCATTTGTCTGAGGATGAACCAGACTGTTCAAAACCATGGCAAAATATTTCACTCCAAGAGGAACTTTCAAACACATATACACATCATTACCAAGACCGCCTATTTCCACCTCAGTAACATCTCTTGACTCCACCCTAGTCTCATTTCATCTGCTGCAGAAACTGTCAACCATTCCCTTGTTACTTGTTATTTCTAGACTTAACTCTGGCTGGAGGTTCTGGAGCCAGGGGAGAGAGTCTCAGAATAAAGGGCAGGCCATTTGGGACTGAGACAAGGAGGATTTTTTTTCACTCAGATGGTGGTGGATCTTTGGAATTCACTGCCCCACAGGGCTGCGGAGGATCAGTCATTGATTATGTTCAAGACTGAGATCGATAGATTTCTACATCTCAGAAACATAAAGGGATACGGGGATAGTGCAGGAAAATGGTATTGAAGTAGAAATGATCTCATTGAATGGATGAGCAGGCTCAAAGGGCTGAATGGCCGACTCCTGTTCCTATTTCTTATGTTCTTAGGCTCTCTCCCAACATTCAACCTCCCTGTAATCTTGAGGTGATCCAAAATTCTGCCGCCTGTGTGCTTACTCACACCAAGATGTGTTCACCCATTACCCCTGTGCTCACTGACCTACAAAGGTTCCTTTTGAAAAGCAATAAAACTTTAATTTCTCATCCTTGTTTTTAAATCCCTCCATGGTCTTGCCTCTCTCTATCTCTCTAATCTCCTCCAGTCTCACAACCCTCCAAGATCTCTGCACTCCTCCATCTGTATTGTAACCATTCAATGATTTAATGATAAAGAACTGACACTGGAGACCAGGGACCAGCCTCTGGAGCCAATGCCTAACCTGATACAATCTAGTAACATCCCCAATGTTCAAGAGAGTCGGGGGGCGGAGGTGAGTATGGTGGCCATTACCAAGGAGAAGGTGCTAGGAAAACTGAAAGGTCTGAAGGTGGATAAATCACCTGGACCAGATGAATTACAGGCCAGAGTTCTGAAGGAGATAGCTGAAGAGATAGTGGAGGCGTTAGTGGTGATCTTTCAGGAATCACTCGAGTCAGGGAGGGTCCCAGAGGACTGGAAAATCGCTAATGTAACCCCCCTGTTTAAGAAGGGAGTGAGGCAAAAGACAGGAAATTCCAGGCCGATTAGCCTGACCTCGGTCATTGGTAACATTTTAGAGTCCATTATTAAGGATGAGATTTCAGAATACTTGGAAGTGCATGTTAAAATAGGGCAAAGTCAGCATGGTTTCATCAAGGGGAGGTCATGCCTGACAAATCTGTTAGAATTCTTTGAGGAGGTAACGAGTAGGTTAGACAAAGGAGAGCCAATGGATGTTATCTACTTGGACTTCCAGAAGGCCTTTGACAAGGTGCCGCACAGGAGGCTGCTCAGTAAGATAAGAGCCCATGGTGTTAGAGGCAAGGTACTAGCATGGATAGAAGATTGGCTGTCTGGCAGGAGGCAGAGAGTGGGGATAAGGGGGTCCTTCTCAGGATGGCGACCGGTGACTAGTGGAGTTCCGCAGGGGTCAGTATTGGGACCACAACTTTTCACTTTATACATTAATGACCCAGATGAAGGAACTGAGGGCATCCTGGCTAAGTTTGCAGATGATACAAAGATAGGTGGAGGGACATGTAGTATTGAGGAGGCAGGGAGGCTGCAGAAGGATTTGGACAGTCTAGGAGAATGGGCAAAGAAGTGGCAGATGGAATACAACGTGGGCAAGTGTGAGGTCATGCACTTTGGTAGGAAGAATAGATGCATAGACTATTTTCTAAATGGGGAGAGAATTCAGAAATCTGGAGCGCAAAGGGATTTGGGAGTCTTAGTCCAGGATTCTCTTAAGGTTAACTTGCAGGTTGAGTCAGTAGTTAGGAAGGCAAATGCAATGTTGGCATTTATTTCGAGAGGACTAGAATATAAAAGCAGGGATGTGCTGCTGAGGTTTTATAAGGCTCTGATCAGACCACATTTAGAATATTGTGAGCAATTTTGGGCCCTGTATCTCAGGAAGGATGTTCTGGCCCTGGAGAGGGTCCAGAGGAGGTTCACGAGTACGATCCCAGGAATGAAAGGCTTAACATATGAGGAACGTTTGAGGACTCTGGGTCTATACTCAATGGAGTTTAGAAGGATGAGGGGGGGATCTGATTGAAACTTACAGAACACTGAAAGGCCTGGATAGAGTGGACGTGGGGTAGATGTTTCCATTAGTAGGAGAGACTAGGACCCGAGGGCACAGCCTCAAGAGTAAAGGGAAGACCTTTTAGAACAGAGATGAGGAGAAACTTCTTTAGCCAGAGAGTGGTGAATCTATGGAATTCATTGCCACAGAAGGCTGTGGAGGCCAGGTCATTGAGTGTATTTAAGAGCGAGATAGATAGGTTCTTGATTGGTAAGGGGATCAAAGGTTACAGGGAGAAGGCGGGAGAATGGGGTTGAGAAACTTATCAGCCATGATTGAATGGCGGAGCAGACTCGATGGGCCGAATGGCCTAATTTCTGCTCCTATGTCTTCTGGTCTAAACCGGCTCTTCATTGATCTGGGAGCTGCGGCCCCGCTCGATGCAAACGGGGGAGGGGGACTGGTCAGTTTATTTCCGGGGTTTGCGGTTTACACAACATGTTTCCGGAGCCACTCCGTCCACCCGCCGAATCCATCGCTCCCTCCGCCCCGCCATCCCCCCCTTTACCCATTGTGGACCCGTCTCCCTATCGCCGTTACCCGCACTGCGCATGCTCAAGTCACAGCCCGGCCCCACCCCTTCATTCACTCCGATTGGTTGGAGGACCAGTCCCGCCTTCTAGGTCCTCCAGTCCTGCCCTCTCTTCCTATTGGTCCGGAGCTGCCGTCAATCACCCGGGCATTGTGACGGTTTCAAACGCTGAGAGCGGCCACAGACTCAGCCTGACTTGCTGATTCTTGGCAGCATTTTCTATTTGGGAATTAGAGCTAGAGATGGATGGTCAGTTCCCCTCTGTCCGGGGGGGATTCACACTCATTTCCCCAGTGCAGTGATTATCACGTTTACTTTACATGAGAAAGTCCCCGGTTCAATCCCGGCTGGAAACTTTGTGTTTAACATTGTTACTGATGAGGAATTAACAGTGAGTTTGGTTTCATGTCGAACAGGGTGACAGTTACTGTTGTCTCATTCCAGAGAAAACTGATCCTCTCTGACCCAAAAACAAAATACTGTAACGCCCTAGGTGGAAATCCAACCTAGAACTAGGGGGTCACTGTTTAAAAATAAGGGGTGGCCCATTTAAGACAGAATTGAAGGGAATATTTTTCACTCAAAGGGTCATGAGTCTTTGGAATTGTCTTCCTCAAAAGGTGGTGGAGGCAGAGTCTTTGAATATTTTTAAGGCAGAGCTCGGTAGATTCTTGATAAGCAAGGAGGTGAAAGGTTATCAGGGATGGGCAGGAATTTGGAGTTAAGGTTACAATTAGATCAGCTCAGTTAGATCAGGCTCAAGGGGCCGAGTGGCCCACTCCTCCTCCTAATTCATATATTTGTTTGACCTCAAAACAGAAAATATTGGAAACTCTGAGCAGGTCAAACAGCATCTGCAGAGAGGGAAACAGAGTGAATGCTTCACGTCAGGAACCTTTGATCCAAACTGGAAAAAAATTAGAGATCAAACAGTTTACCAGCAAGTACAAAGTTAGAGAAAAGAGAGTGGAGGAGGATGGTGGGGTCGAAGGATTTTCTTATGATGAGAGACAACAGTGGGTTTAAAGGTGAGAGGGACAGTACGAAAAGAGAGAGAACCGTTAAGTATATTGTCTAAAATGTGGAAGTTGGATGGTCAGCAGTTTAGTGGGAATAGTGTCAAGGAAGCCGAAGGCAGGTCTCATGGACAAGATGAACTGAGGGAGATAGAAGATAGGAGAGAAACTGGAGAAAGATGCAAGTGCAGAGCTTGGACAAGAAGGTGCTTCAGATACAGTTTGGCCTGGTGGGCTAGTGGAAGGGAGGGAAGCAGCAGAGGCAGCTGATTGGATTGTCTCAATCTTAGTGACAAAGAAGCTTCATGAGCTTCTCATACTTGTTGTTTGAGGTGAGGAGGAGGATACGGGGAAAGGGAGAGCACTTCAAAAGAAACTAACTTCTGTTAGAGAATTTAGAAGATTCACCACACTGTGCGTTTAGAACAAAGCTGATTTATTTGATTTTTATCCAAAATATTAACCATTATAACTAGGCTGGAGTTTATTAACATCAGCAGAAACAGACCCTAATGAACATGGTTCAGTCTTGGGCATGATTAACAGCAAAATCCAATCACTGTAATTATTTGTGAACTCGCTGGTGACTCATCAGGGTGGATGACCGAGCGAATCTCTTCCCACACAGGAAACAGGTGAAAGGTCTCTCCACACTGTGAACTCGTTGGTGTGTCTGCAGATGGGATGACTGAGTAAATCCCTTCCCACACTCGGAGCAGGTGAACGGCCTCTCTCCAGTGTGAATTCGCTGGTGTTCAGTGAGCTGAGACAATTGCCTGAACCCAATCTCACAGTGAGAGCATCTGAATGGTCTCTCGTCAGTGTGAATATGTTGATGGGACATCAGATCCCCAGACCTTTTATAGCACTTCCCACAGTCTGGGCATTTAAAAGGTCTCTCATCAGTGTGGACTCGTTGATGGTGCATCAGTTCTCCAGAACGTTTAAAACATTTCCTGCAGTCTATGCATTTAAAAGGTCTCTCGTCAGTGTGAACTCGCTGGTGTGACAGCAGATTGGCTGATTGAGTGAATCCCATCCCACACTCAGAGCAGAGGAATGGTCTCTCCCCAATGTGAATTCGCTGGTGTACAGTGAGTTCAGATGATCGCCTGAACCCACTTCCGCAGTGAGAGCACCTGAACGGTCTCTCGTCAGTGTGAATATGTTGATGGGACATAAGTTTATCTAAAGTTTGATAGCACTTCCCGCAGTCTGGGCATTTAAAAGGTCTCTTGTCAGTGTGAACTCACTGGTGTCTCATCAAGTTGGATGAACAAGTGAATCCCTTCCCACACTCAAAGCAGGTGAATGGTTTCTTCCCAGTGTGACCTCGCTGGTGTATCAGCAGGGTGGATGACTGAGCAAATCCCTTCCCACACTTGGGGCAGATGAACGGCCTCTCCCCAGTGTGAACTCTTCGGTGTGTCAGCAGGTCAGATGAATTAATGAATCCCTTCCCACACTCGGAGCAGGTGAATGGTCTCTCCCCTGAGTGAACTCGCTGATGTTTCAGCAGGTGGTTTGACTTTGTGAATCACTTCCCACACTCGGAGCAGATGAACGGCCTCTCCTCAGTGTGAACTCGCTGGTGTGTCAGCAAGTTGGTTGAATCAATGGTGAAGGCATTGCCCTGAGAAACGAGTCAGCAAATGGCTGTCAGTTATATTGTTTAGCTGAGAAAGGCACAATGTATGCTCAGCTAAACAAAATAAATGACAGCCATTGGCTGATTCATTCCTCAGATAATGCCTTGACCAATCAGGGACAAGCTGCCTGGTTTAAATTTCAAACAATGCTTGGCAGTTAACTGCCAGTCACCATCAATGGTGCATTCTCCATGGCAATGCCACTTGCCAACCAATCCGCACTCTCTTCACATGCAGTAAAAATTGTTGTTATTGGTATTCTTTGGACAGATTTTTAATCAGTAAGGAAATCAAGGGGTATGGGGACAAGGCAAGAAAGTGGAGTTGAGGGTTATCAGGTGAGCCAAGATCTCATCATGGTGGAGCAGATTCGATGGGCCGAATGGCCTACTTCTGCTCCTATGTCTTATGGTCTTATTCTTGCTAAGTGTCCTGATGAGTGTAAGCTGAAAAGCATAGACCAGTCTCTTTTTTCAGCAATACTTATGTCCTGTTCTACCAAATGACTATTACAGGTGTTATTAACATCAGCAAAAACCAGAATTAATATGGTTCAATGTTGAATGAGACTAACAGCAGGCATAACAGCAGAATACAGCTCCTTTAGTGACTTGTGGACCCACTGGCATCTCAGCAGGGTGGATAACTGAGTGAATCCCATCCCACACTCAGAGCAGGTGAACGGCCTCCCCTAGTGTGAATTCACTGGTGTCTCAGCAGGGTCGATAACTGAGTGAATCCCCTCTTGCACTCAGAGCAGGTGGATAGCCTCTCCCCAGTGTGAACTGGCTGGTGTCTCAGGAGGTGGGATGATTCAGTGAATCCATCCCATTCCTAGACATTTGCTAATTTGTTTAAATCTAAGCCCTCTGGTCATTGACATCTCTGTTAATGGAAGTAGGTCCTTCCTATCGACTCCATCTGGCCCCTCATAATTTTATACATCTCAGCTAAATCTCCGCTCAGCCTCCTCTGATCCAAAGAAAACAACCCCAGCCAATGCAATCTTTCCTCACAGTTAAAATTCTCCAGCCCTGTCAACATCCTCATAAATCTCCTCTGTACCCTCTCTGTTGTGAACACATCCTTCCTGTAATGCAGTGATCAGAACTTTAGTCAGTAATCTAGCTGTGGTATAACTAGTGTTTTATACTGCTTTAGTATAAACCCCCCTGAGTTTGGAATAAAAACAGAAAATGCTAGAAATACTCAGCAGCTCTGGCAGCATCTGAGGAGAGAAAGGGGCTTCAGGTCTGTGATACTTCATCAACAGAACATGCTGGAAATATTTCCTGCTCTTGTATTCTATGTCTCAGTTAATAACAAAAAGTATCCTGTCTGCCTTTTTAATCACCTTATCTACCTCTCCTGTCACCTTCAGGGATCTGTGGACATGCACTCCAATGTCCCTCTGTTCCTCTACACTTCTCACCATCATACCAGTAATATTCTTTCCCTTTGCCTTGGTTTTCCTCCCCAAATGTATTTATTACCTCACACTTCTCCAGGCTGATCTCCATTTGCTACTTTTTTGCCCACCTGATCAGTCTATTGATATCTTTCTGCAGCCTATAGCTTTCTTCCTTACTGTTAACCACAAGGCTCCCAATATCCTAATCATGGCCCATATGTTAAAGTCTAAATCAGTGATTTATACCATAAAGCATGGGATCCTGCAGTAAGCCATCCAGAGCTCCACTGGAAACAGCCCTCTTGTCCCAAAAACACCTCTCAACCATTCCCCTTCATGATCGTCCAGCACATAGGATGCATCCTGGTTTTCCCACATGGAACCGGATGCGAAATTCACAGGACTTGTATGCCCTGCCATCCCTTTGTTTATCCAATTATTAATTCATTTAAGCAAAATAAACTAATGATTAAAATAATTAAGGATTCATCGGCTACTCTCCAATTAGCTTCTTCCATCGTGTTGAAGTCAGCTTATTTTTATAGGAAATTAACAGAAATGTTTGAGTTGATTAGGATTATATTCGCTGGAGTTCAGAAGAACGAGGGGGGATCTCATAGAAACCTATAAAATTTTAACAGGACTAGACAGGGTCGATGCAGGATAAATGTTCCCGATGGTGGGTGAGTCCAGAACCAGGGGTCACAGTCTGAGCATATGGGGTAGACCATTTAGGACTGAGATGAGGAGAAATTTCTTCACCCAGAGAGTGGTGAGCCTGTGGAATTCATTACCACAGAAAGAAGTTGAGACCAAAACATTGTATGTTTTCAAGAAGGAGTTAGATATAGCTCTTGGGGTGAAAGGGATCAAAGGGTATGGGGAGAAAGCAGGAGCAGGCTATTGAGTTGGATGATCAGTCATGATCATAATGAATGGCAGAGCAGGCTCGAAGGGCCGAATGGCCTACTCCTGCTCCTAGTTTTTTATGTTTTTCTTAACTCCGAATACCTAAACACCTCAGAGTTTAATTTCCTGAAAAATTCAGACTTCTTCACTATTTCAATTCCTGGTTAGTTAGCTTTATCATTATCCCCTAGATTTGATTAATTACTGACTCTAATTATATGATAAATTATCAATTTGTCTTTAGTTTTAGGCTGTGATTACTTTATAGTTGATCAATGCAGTGACCAGAGCTGTACTCAGTACTCTAGCTGTGCTCTAACTAGTGTTTCACACAATTCTAACATAATCTCCCTGCTCTTACATTCTAGTCCTCAGACAAGAAAGTGTCCCAAATGCCTTTTTGACCACCTGATCTACCTGTCCAGCCACATTCAGGGATCTGTGGATCTGCACTCCAAGGTCTCTTTGTTCCACAAAACGGGATGCTGCTGAGAAGTATATTGTTCATTCTCTTGTCTTGTTTACCCTCCCAAATTCTTTATCTCACACTGCTCCAGATTGAATTCCATTTGCCATTTTTCTGCCCATCTGACCAGTCCTTTGATATCTTCCTGCAGTCCACAGCTTTCTGCCTCATTGTCAGCCACACCAGCAACTATTGTATCGTCTGTAAACTTCTTAAATGTAGGGGCAATGAGTAAGTCCAAATCATTGATATAAACCACAAACTGCGGAACACCATTGGAAACAGGCGCCCAGACATGATTCAGTGCTGGATGTGATTAACAGCAGCAATAACAACAGAACCCAACCCCTGCTGTTGCATGTGAACTTGCTGGTGTCTTAGCAGGTTGTTTGACTGAGCAAATCCTTCCCACACATTGAGCAGGTGAACGGCCTCTCCCCAGTGTGAACTCGCCGGTGTGTCAGCAGATTCCTTTTACTTTTAAATCTCTTCTCACAGTGAGAACACTTAAAAGGTCTATGATCAGTGTGAACAAGTTGGTGTGTAGTAAGATGAGATGTCTGAGTGAATCTCTTGCTGCACACAAGGCAGGTGTATGGTTTCTCCCCAGAGTGAACTCGCTGGTGTATCACAAGGTCAGATGAATCAATGAATTCCTGTCCACATTGACTGCAGGTGAATGGCCTCTCCCCAGTGTGAACTCGATGGTGTCTCACCAGGTGGGCTAACCGAGTGAATCTCTTCCCACAGATAGAGCAGGTGAATGGCCTCTCCCCAGTGTGAGTTTGTTGGTGTTTCAGAAGATCCTTTTTGCTTTTAAATGTCTTCTCACAGTCAGAACAATGAAGAGGTCTCTGATCAGTGTGAACAAATTGGTGTGTCAGAAGGTGGGATGAACAATTGAATCTCTTACTACACACGGAGCAGGTGAATGGCCTCTCCCCAGTGTGAGTGCGTTCGTGGTTCAGTAAATCCTTTTTGCTTTTAAAGCTCTTCTCACAGTCACAACATTCAAAAGGTCTCTTGTCAGTGTGAACAAGTTTGTGTGTCAGGAGGTGGGATGACTGAGTGAATCCCTTCCCACACACTGAGCAGGTGAATGGCCTCTCCCCAGTGTGAGTGCGTTGGTGTGTCAGTAGATCCTTTCTGCTTTTAAAGCTCTTCTCACAGTCAGAACATTTAAGTGGTCTCTCATCAGAGTGAGCCCGATGGTGAGTCTGGAGGTTTGATAAAGCATTAAATCCCTTCCCACATTCAAGGCAGGTGAATGACCTCTCACCAGTATGAACATGCTGGTGTGTGTAGAGGCTGGATGACTGAGTGAATCCCTTCCCACACACAGAGCAGGTGAACGGTCTCTCCCCAGTGTGACTGCGTCGATGAGTTTCCACCTCAGATGGGGAATTGAATCCCTTCCCACAGTCCCCACATTTCCACGGTTTCCCCATGGTGCGGGTGTCCTTGTGTCTCTCCAGGTTGCGTGGTTAGTTGTACCCAGGCCACACACATACAATATGTGTACAGTCTCTCCCCACTGTGATGTTTTTTCAGGCTGTGTAACTGGTTAAAACTCTTTCCACAGTCAATTCACTGCAACACTGTCACTCGGGTGTGTGTCTGTCTTCATGCTTTTCCAGTCACATTTATGTTTGAAATCTTTTCTCACAGACAAACATTCCTCCTTCCACATTCAAAGGCCGATGACATTCAGGCCCTGGTGGAGCAATTGTCTCTGACAGATCTTGATGTGATGTTTGGTTTGAATTTCCCATCTGCAAATCAAACCCTCCGAATACCCTGTAAAAAGAGTTTAATTTGAAATACTCAAAATATGCAATGCACAAACAGGCCATTCTGTCCAACTATTCTGCTAGTTTTATGCTTCTCCTCCCATTCCATCCAAATTATCTCAGCCTTTCAGTTTATCTTTCTAATCCCTTTTCTCTCACGTACTCATCTAGTTTCCTGTTGAAATTATCAGTTTTCGTCCCTCAATGGTTTCCTGTGAGTTCCACATCCTCACCACTCTCTGAGTAAAGAAATTTCAAGTGGAAACATTGTCTCCATATCTACTCCATCCAACCCATTGATCATTGTAAAGACCTCCATCAGCTCACTGTTCACTCTTCCTTTTCTCAAGAAAAAAAGCCCCAATCCAAACTTTCCCAACGCCTGTAATTTTTTTTTGGTTTCCAAAACCCATCCCCCTGTCAGTCCAGGATAGAAATTCACAACATTCTCTCCTCCTGCACCGGGTTTGTCACCGGGACATTTCCTCTCGGGTCCACTCGGTGCAAACGGGGGGTCGGTAGCTACTCATTCGAGGTTTGCGGTTTACACAACATGTTTCCGGAGCCTCCCCGTCCACCCGCCGGATCCCTCGCTCCCTCCACCCCGCCATCCACCCCTTTACCCATAGTGGATCCGGGAAGCAAGCGTCTGTCCCTGGTCATGACTGACACTGCGCATGCTCCCAGCACTGGGAGGCACCGCGCCTGCGCACTGCTCCGCTGCGGTATGGATAGGGGACATTTTCCACCCGCGGGATATGCTGGGTAAAAGCGACGCCATTGTAAACAGAAATTTTTTATTGCTTTCACACTGGGATCGGACGGCAAATTGGTAAGATGAAATCCGTGCTGGCTTTCCTTTCCATATTTGTCGGCGTGATTATTAATTTTATCCCGAATCATTGTTTCAAGAAGTTTCCCCACCGCTGAAGTTAAACTGACTGATCTGTAGTTACTGGACTTATCTTTACCCTTTTTCAACAAAATTGTAACGTTTGCAATTCTCCAGTCCTCTGAACCACCTCTGAGTCTAAGTAAGATTGGAAAATTATGTCCTTTGCCTCCACAATTTCCACTCTCACTTCCCTCATTATCCCTGGATGCAACTCATTCAGTCCTGGTGCTTTATCAACTTTGGGCATAGACAGCCTACCTAATATCTCCTTCTTATCAATTTTAAATACTCCTAGTGTTTTAATTACCTCCTATTTCACCGTAGCCTGGTAGCATCTTCCTTGGTAAAGACAGATGCAAAATATTCTTTCTCTGTGAAATATTATTCTCTCATTTATTCTCTCTCCAGGAAGAATGAGTCCATTGCCATTTGTTGTTTCATTGGCCTTTATTGCCTTTCATCATCCTTATTTGGCCTTTAATGCGAGGGGATTGGAGTACCAGAATGAAGTTGTCTTGCTACAATTATACAGGGCTTTGCTGAGACCACAATTGCGACCCTGTGTGCAGTTTTGATTTCCAGATTTAAGAATACATTAGAGGTAGTACAGTGAAGGTTCACCACCTTGGTCCCTGGGATGAAATGGTTGTCCTATGGTGAATGACTGAGTAAATTGGTCTTATAATCTCAGGAGCTAAAAGATGAGAGGTGATCCCATTGAAACATATAAGATTCTGGAGGAGCTTGACAGGGCAGGCATGGAGAGGTTGTCTCCCTGGCTGAAGAATCAAAAACACGGGGCGCAGACTCAGGACTAGGAGCCAATCATTTAGGACTGAGAAGAGGAGAAATTTATTCACTCATGCTGTTGTGAGGCTTTGGAACTCTGTACTCCAAAGGATTTCGGATGCTCCATTGTTGAATACATTTAAGGCTGAGATAGACAAATTTTTGCTCTCTTGGTGAATCAATGGAAATGGGGAACAGGAAGAAAAGTGGAGTTGAAGCCAACGATCGGCCATGATCATATTCAATGATGGAGCAGGCTGGAGGGGCCCAATGATCTATTCTGCTGCTATTTCTCATGAACTTAGATCCAGGAAATCCTTTTAACTTGTGAAACTGATTCTATTTCTGATTCCCAGCTGTTTGTGTTTTAATCTTGTCCCATTAAGTAATTTTAACGTGACTGAAGACGGTTTTACTGATCAATGGACATTGAGCTCTCAGTGACTGCAGTGCAGAAACCACTCGTTTAACTGTTCTGTGTGGAAATGGGAAACTGAATAGGAAACGGTTAACAGGTGCACTTCTCTCCAATACTGAGGTTAGAGAGGGGAAATGTGTTGTTGACAGCAAGCAGTCTCAGGCATTCCATGTCTGATTGGTTGTTTTTACTTAATAGGAAAAAATAGGGAAGTGTAACACAGAAATAGGAGGAGTTCATATACCACCACCACCCCACTCCCCCAACATTTTACATCATTATTTTGTTAAACACTCCAAGATTTAGTCTTTTTAATCCCATTTGTCTTCAATACTCGACTTTCCAAGAGCTTCTTTTAAATTCTTCAACTCATCTGTGATGGGCCACACTCTGTGCCAAGCCTGCCTTTTTAGGAAATAAATTGATTGTAATTTCTCTCTGTCAGACTAACTTTCTCTCTTTCTATGTATCTGTCTTTCTCACTCTGCATCATTCTCCATCAATCCCACTCTCCACCGTATTTGGAATATATATTGTTCTTCAATAGAAACAGGGGGAGGTCATTCAGCCATTGACACTACTTTGAATTCACTAAGAGAATTACTGATCTGCCTATCAGCATCATTCCCTTACCTCCATATTCCTCGCTCAACAAAAACGGAAACAACTCTGGCAAACCTCCAGGAGGAGGCTGGGTGGGGGGTGTTCAACTCACTTGAGCATTTGTTTATTGAACCCAAGTCCAACACCTTAATCACTCGACGATCCTGCTGCATTGGAACCATTTGCTGACCGCTCATTGAACCAGACAGTTCACATTCCAATTGTCATGATGGGTTTCTTTTCCTCAAATGTTTCTTAGTTCTATTTTCATCAGAATGATGAATATTATTTCCGATTTGACATGACTGACAAGTTTCTCTCGGTATTATAACGAGACTGTTTCCATTTGCTCAGCATTAACTGCATCTGGTAAGAGATACTTTGGGATTATTTGAACTTGGCTTCAACCCATGAACCCAATGGTTCACTGAGGGCTCGGTGATACATGTGATCCCGACAAATTCACGATGTGGGAAAGAGACTGTGATGAGAATCTGTGTATCTACATATGTATCATTATTACACAGACAGAGATAAAAAGGAGGAAAACTGAAATGAATGGGGTATATGAAGGCAGACATAAAGACAGAAGAATACATGATGGATGTACACTGCTTATAATGTACCTTTACTCTTCTGTGATTACAGATATCCTGTAACATGATAGTTCTGAACTTGATGTTGTTGATCATATTTTGATTCAAGATTCAAACATCCACCTTCAAATTTGACATGTGGAGAATCTTCTCTGTTGCAGAGAGCTAGCTGCCTTTTCAGAGACTCATCAGAGGTTTCAATGATGATGATGATGATGGTGATGGCGATAATTACTATTATTTTATGTCTATATAACAAAGAAACAGTGGAAAGTGGGAGGGATCCTCTTGTGACAGTTAATGAGGAAAGTAATGCCACACTAACCTGCACCTTTAAATTGAGGAATCGTAGACCTCAACGATATAGTCAGAAGGTCAGTAAACCTCCACCATGTCACACAGGAATGTTATTCCCACTCGGTCTGTAACAGTGGAACCATTCCCCCTGTAAGCAGACTGACTGTAGCCCAGTTCGGGGTGTTTCCATTCACTGATATAAGGAGGTGAGAACATCCTGAGACACGACAGCAGATTATTGAGGGTGGGGTTTAGAACGGTTGTCTTCAAATATCCAGCTCTCCTTTCACAGAGCAGATAGAGACAATGCGGCTTCTCAGCATCTGAATTGTGCGGGGTGCGTTTCTGACAGGTAATTATGGGTTAAACACATTTACTTCTTTAATTAGTTTTCTGAACATTATTTGAGCTAGAATTTTTAAAACCCGCAGGACTGAGTTTTTCCTGTTCGAACATTTTCTTCAGATCTGAGCCTTGAGATTCTGTCACTCAACCTCTGTCCTCGGGAAGTTACATTAGAAGGAAAAGTGGTGACTTTGCACTGTCTCTATGGGGGCACACGGAGCATCAATTATTTATACTGGTCCCGGCATCCCCCAGACACACAGCCCAAGTTTATTCTGATGAAATACACCAGCGGTTATGCAGATAAAGCAGATTTTACAACAGCTCGTTTCTCAGCAGAGCTTAAGTTCACCATGTTGACTCTTTGGGGGCTACAACTGACAGACATTGCAGAGTGTTACTGCTCCCCGAGGCTCTCAGTGACAGAAACCAGTGAAACTCTCAAACAGAAACTCCCCTCGCTCTAGATACCTGGGCTCCAGCTGCTGACGCCTGATATAAGGGCGATCAGATGCTGACACGGTGCTGAGTCACGCTGCTGTGAGCTGACACACACTGAGATGGAGACAGGAAGCAGCCCCTTGTGTGAAGGGCTCACAACAGACTGATTCTGTGACACTGAGAAATGTTCTTGAGTGTCAGAAATCGTTGTCTCTGTGCTGATCTGAATATTGAGCCATGATTTTAAGGAGATAAATATTTGATCAGAAGCAGGAAGGAAGGTTTAACTTGTACATTTTTTCTCTGATGGGTCTGTCTATCCGATTGGATTCTTCAATTTGTTTTCTTGGCTGCTCCTGGAGACAGTTGTGTGATAGTTTGACCCGAGGTTAATTTGATTTCCTCTAGATCTGTGTCTGAGCGCCTGACAGCCACATTATGGCTGTATCTGCCGAGATTCTATCTGACACCCAACAGACAGGAGCGCCCAGCCACAGTCCAAAGGTAGGTTTTGTACAGAGGTGAGACAGTTTTCCATCATTATGAGTCTGAGAAAGAGCGCAGTAATACACGGCACATTCAGCCAGCTGCAGCCCCGAAACAGTTAAACTGGTGAATTTAGTTGTGGCCTGGAGCTCAGATGAGAAACGAATTCCGAAGTCATCTTCTGTCTGTTGTTGTTCATCCCAAGACCATCTCCACACAACAAACTGGAGTTCCTTGTCTGGTTGTTGCCAGCACCAATATAAATAATACAAGTTTTATGCAGTGCTATGGGTACATATTGAAGTGATTGTTCCACCTTCTCTCACGCTCTTTGATGCCTTGGGCTGAGTAACTGAATCTCCAATGTAACATGCGTTCAGGAAGAAGACAAGACTGAGTATTAAAAAGTGAAACAATATTAACACTTTAGTTTGAATACAGTACGACTGGAGTCATCCTTATCGAATATAAACATCCTAAGCACAACCCAGATGCTCAATATCTCCCTGGCCGCTGCCGAGCCCGAACCTGCTGGTCCCTTTATGAGGTCAAACCCAGACTAGAACAGACCCCATCAGAGGATTCTGTAGATTCATCATCACTTCCTCCTCCCACTGTTCTCCTACAATGACGCCATATATTTAAATCAGATTGAAATGATGGCCCTGGGTCACTTGCAGCCCTTTGGTCCACAGCATAAAATCTCTGCCGATGGGGGTCAGTCATTCAGTGAGTACAGTCTATGGTGTGAGGTTAACTGCAGCCTTACTGAGGTTTGGAGATTTAGTTCCTAGGATCGAATCGGTCAGTTTGCTGATTGTTTAGTTCTGCCCGTGTATGATGACCTACAAAGAGCATAAACTTCATTGTCATGTCCATTCCATGTTTACACTCTGTATGATAGATTTCCGCTGATCACTTATATCACTGCCATGCACCTGCTTTCCAGGTGACCTAGTGGTTAGAATTTAGTACTTTCTGCACTGTGACCTGTGTTCAATTCCCAGGTGATGCTGGGAATCTGAAGGAAAGAAAGAAATTGCTGCAGATACTCAGCAAGCCCAGCATTTATGGAAAGAGAAAATGAGTTAACATTTCCAGTTATGACCTTATACGAAAAGAAATAAAACAAAATGGGAAATCAGAGATTACAGTCTGAAATTGTTGAGTCCAGGAGATAGTAAAGTGCTTAATGCAAAGATGAGGTGCTGTTGAGATTGTATTGAGCTCCATTGGAACATGACAGTAAACCATGGACAGAGATATCAGCGTGAGAGGAAGGTGGAGAATTAAAATGGCAGGTTATTGGAAGCTCGGGGTCATGATTGCAGACTGAGCAGAGATCTCTGCAAAGCAGTCACCCAACCAGTGTTTGGTTTCCTCAATGTAGAGGAGGCAACATTGACAACAGCAAATGTAGTATATTAAATTGAAGGAAGTACTTATAAACCGCTGCTTCACCTGGAAGGAGAGTTTGGGGCCTTGGATGGTGAGGAGGGGATAAAAGGGTAGGTGATACATTGCCTTTGTTCACTTGGAAAGATGCTGTGAGCAGGGGATTGATTGTAGGGGGTGAGAGAGAAGTGGATCGGGGATCACAGAGGGAATAGTCCCTTTGAAATTTTGAAAGGAGAGGGGGAAGGGGAACATAAGTTTGCTGGCAGCATCACACTGGAGATGACCTGTTGAATATGGGGGCTGGTGGGGTGGAAAGTGAGGATAATGGGAAACCCATCGGGCTTCTGTAAGGGAGTGGAAGATGTGAGGGAATTGGTTCGAGCATGGTCGAAGGACCTGTCAAACACAATATCTGGGGGTTGGGGGTGGGGATGGGAGATCTTCAGTTGAGGAAAAAGGAGGCTATATCTGAGGTGCTGTTACAGGAGGTTGCAACATCAGAACAGATGTGGTTTTGATGGAGAAGCTAAGGGAATGAAATTGAATCCCTACAGGGTGTATGGATTAAGGAACTATAGTTGTGGTAGCTCTGGGGAATGCTGGGCTTATGATGAATATTTGTTGATAGCCTGTCCCCAGTGATTCATTCACTCGACTCGCTAAGACACGACTGAGTTCACATGTAAATGCACGGGTTGGATTCTGCTGTTATTGTAGCTGTTTTAGGGACTGTCGATTGTTCATCAATTTCCAATTCCCTTCTTTCTCCTGGATAATGGAGAGTCCGTTCACTTCAGTTTCAGTCCAATTTATTTCCTAATTTTATCAATTTCCCCAAGTGTCCACTCCATTACAACAAAAAACCACTATGAACTAAGTGGAATGTTCAATGGCGGATCATTCACCCAGCATTCCCCGCGGTGCAGAATACCCCCTATCCACACCACAGGAGACTATTGCGCAGCGCAGTATGGAACAGTCTTGGCGCATGCCGACTGACACAGGCTTGTTTTTCACATCTGCAGCTGGGAAGCAGCGGCCACTTGGTGGGATCGATGAGCCCGGAGATGTGCGGGGAGGCGTCATAAAAATCAGGTGTAGGCCTGAAGGTCCGAACAAGGATCTATCGGAATCTATCGGTGCGTTTGCACCGAGCGATTCGACAGCTGTAGCGCTTCTAATTACAACCATGTTAACGACTGCTATCTTTATTGGGGTCAATGTACAATAGGCCGCATGCGCAGTCGCCATCTTTATCGGGGGTGAATACACACTAGGCCGCATGCGCCGTCGCCATCTTTATCGGGGGTGAATACACACTAGGCCGCATGCGCCGTCGCGATCTTTATGCAGGGGGCATTGTGTAGACGGCGCAAGCGTGATCGTTCTGCGGCCTGGAGCTGGAG
The DNA here is from genome assembly GCF_964194155.1 of Cetorhinus maximus. Lineage (NCBI taxonomy): Eukaryota > Metazoa > Chordata > Chondrichthyes > Lamniformes > Cetorhinidae > Cetorhinus > Cetorhinus maximus. The sequence continues at coordinate 169,796 of NW_027596626.1, forward strand.
GAGAGATTTCTATGCTGTACTGGCAGTGATGGCTTTTGAAAATTCCTTTTAGAGGGGATTAGAAGCCGTGGGGCACGAGGTGGAATTATAGACAGCAAACTCTTTGTTACTTCTGAATATTTATTCTGCACTGATATTGGTGGCTTTTGAAGCTCTTTTTCCAGGGTATTAGAAGAGGAAGGATTTACAGATGAGAAACTCAAACCAAACATCACAATAAGATCTGACAGAGTCACTCGATTCATCAGAACCTGAATATCATCAGCATCTTAATGTGGAAGGTAAAAAGCTGCAAATGCAACTTGTCTTTTGCACTGACATGCTGGGCATCATCATTGAGGTTGGAGTTGTTTGTGGAGCCTCCTCCTCCAGTGAGTTGTTTAATTGTCCACCGCCATTCACCACTGGATGTGGCAGGACAGCAAAGCTTAGATCTAACCTATTGGGATCATTTAGCTCTGTCTGTTGCATTCTGCTTCCGCTGTTTGACATGTCTGTAGTCCTGTGTTGTATCTTCACCAGGCGGATGCCTCATTTCTCAATATGCCTGGCGCTGCCACACATTTTTTAAATTCATTCATGGGATGTGAGAATCACTGGCTAAGCCAACATTTATTGCCCATCCCTAATTGCCCTTGAGGAGATGGTGATGAGCTGCCTTCATGAACCGCTGCAGTCCATCACTGTTTCTTGAACTACTGCAGTCCGCTGCTCTCCTACACTCCTCATTGAACCAGGGTTAATTCCTAAGCTTGATGGTAATGGCAGAAATGAGGGATAGGCTGGGCCATGAGCTTACACATTGTGGTTGAATACAATTCTGCTGCTGCTGATGGCTCACAGCGCCTCATGGATGTCTAATTTTGAGCTGCTGGATCCTCTTTGAATCTATTTCATTCAGCACAGCGGTAGTGCCACAGAACATGATGGAGGGTATCCTTAGTGTGTGAAGACAGCACTTGGCCCACCTGACTAGTCCAGTGATATCTTTCTGCACTCTTACAGCTTTTATTTTTATTGTTAACCAGTACTGAGGCCTGCAGAACATCACTGGAAACAGCCTTCCATTCACAAAAACACACATTGACCATGCACCACCGCTTCCTGCCATTAGCCAATTTTGCATCCAATTTGCCACTCCTTCTAGGGTGCTATGAGCTTTTACTTTCCTGCCCAGTCTGCCATGTGGGATCTTGGTCAATGTGGAGAAAATGTTTCCACGTGTGAGAGAATCCAAAACTCGGGGCCAGAAATACAGGACAGTTACTGAGGAATCCAATAAGGAGAAATGTGTTCACTCTGAGATTGGTTAGAATGTGAAACTCGTTGACACAGGAAGTGATTGAGGCAAAATGCTTAGATGTTTCAAAAGGAAACTAACTGATTACATGAGAGAAAAGGGAATAGAAAGATAAGCTGAAAGGCTGACTTGAAGCAGATGGAATGGAAGGGGATGAGTTTGGAGCATAAATATGGGCACAAACTTGCTGGACTGAATGGTCTGTTTCTGTGCTCTATATTCTAAGTAATTCTGTGTGAACTCCTTTTACAGGGGATTAGAACGGGAGGATTTACAGACAGGAAACTCAAGTCAAATATCACATCAGGATCTGACAGAGTCATTCGATTCATCAGGACCTGAATATCATCGGTCTTTGATTGTGAAAGGGGAAATGTTTGCGTGTTCGGTCTGCGGGAAAATATTTCAAACATCAGTGTGACTGGAAAAGCATTGAGACACACACACCCGAGTGAGAGTGTTCCAGTGAACTGACTGTGGAAAGATCTTTAACCAGTTACAGATCCTGAAAAAACGTCACACCATTCACAGTGGGGAGAGACCGTACACGTGTTCTGTGTGTGGATGAGGCTTCAACTGATCGTCCAACCTGGAGAGACACAAGGACACTCACACCATGGAGAAACCGTGGAAATGTGGGGACTGTGGGAAGGGATTCAATTACCCGTCTGAGCTGGACACTCATCAACGCAATCACACTGGAGAGAAACCCTGTAAATGCGGGGACTGTGGGAAGGGATTCAATTATCCATCCCAACTGGAGATTCATCGGCGCAGTCACACCGGGGAGAAACCATTCACCTGCTCCATGTGCAGGAAGGGATTCACAGAGTTATCCAAGCTGCACATGCACATGCGAGTTCACACCGGGGAGAGGCCATTTTCCTGCTTGGTGTGTGGGAAGGAATTTGCACAGTTATCCACCCTGCTGACACACCGACGTGTTCACACTGACATGAGACCTTTTAAATGTTCAGAATGTGAGAAGAGTTTTAAAAGCAGAAGTGAGGTGGTAACACACCAACGCACTCACACTGGGGAGAGGCCATTCACCTGTTCTCTGTGTGGGAAGGGATTCACTCAGTCTTCCACGTTGCAGAAGCACCAGAGAGTTCACACTGGGGAGAGGCCGTTCATCTGCTCCATGTGTGAGAAGGGATTCACTCAGTCTTCCAGTCTCATGGAGCACCAGAGAGTTCACACTGGCGAGAAGCCATTCACCTGCTCGGAATGCGGTAAGGGATTCACCCATTCATCCCACCTGCTGACACACCAGCGAATTCATACTGGAGAGAAGCCATTCACCTGCTCTGTGTGTGGGAAGGGATTCACTCAAAAATCAAGCCTGCTGGGACACCAGCGACTTCACACTGGGGAGAGACCGTTCACCTGCTCTGAGTGTGGGAAGGGATTCACTCGGTCATCCAACCTGGTGACTCACAAGCGAATTCACAAGTGACTGCAGAGGTTGGATTCTGCTGTTGTTGCTGCTGTTAATTACATCCAGGATTGAACAGTGTTCATTCTAACAGCTGGTGTTTCTTTCTGCTGATGTTCATAATCCCTGTAACTGGGCTGGAGTTTAATATTCTGTGAAATAAATCAGGCCTCGCAGTATCTGTGGAGAGAGAAACAGAGTTAATGTTTTGAGTCCATATAACTCTCGTCCTTCGAGGAAGAGTTATTCTGGACTCAAAACATTCAATCTGTTTCTCTATCCACAGAAGTTGACAGACCTGCTGAGTTTTTCTGGCATTTCCTGTTTATATTTCAGAATTCCAGCATCTGCAGTTTTAAAAACATTGTTGTTGATTTTTGTCCTGAGTGTTTAACATCACCTGGCTGGAGGTCAGAAAGGACAATCTGGGGGAAGATCGTACGGCAGGAACAGAACTTCAGCCTGGACACAGTCCTTCAGGGTCACACCGAGAGGGACAAACGGCACTTTGGTCTTTCTCATCTCTCTCCACTGACCAAAGTCTCCGTGTGGGTTAATCCTGAGGTGTGTAAGAAATAAGTCCCAGCCGCTCATGGTTCAGAGCTCCTAGACTCGGAACAGAAGGCTCCTTTACAACTATGTTTAGAGTCAGGAAGAACAACAGTGAATGCTGGAAACGTGCTGTCAAATCAGAGATTGGTGTAAAACTGTGACCTGTTCCTGACTGACAGTGAAATGGCAGGTTTAAGTTTCCAGTCTGGAAATGATTGTGGTAATTATTCTAGAATATTTAATGTGACAGTCCTGAATCTACCATTTTGAGGCAGGTGTTACTTTGTTTTCAAGAAACCTTTTGAAAGTAAGTTGGTTAAAGTCTGCAATTAAATTAGGAGGACTTTACATGAGCCTGTTAACTGTTGCTATAATTAAACAACAGGCATTTGATCTTAATATAAAGAAGGGTACAGTAGCTTAATGGTTATCTTACTGGGTTAGTAACACAGAAGCTGACCTGATAATCTGGTAGATGTGAGTTCAAATCCCACCACAGAAGTTGGGGAATTTAAATTCTATTAACTGAATAAAAAGCTGGTATCACATGAAACTACTGTGTGGTTGTAAAAGTCTAACTGGTTCACTGACATCCTTTAGGAAAGGAACCTGTACTCCTAACCTCACCTAGTGACTCCAGAATCAGAGTAACGTGGCTGACTCTGAAATGCTCTCTGAGCCACTCAGTTATACCAGAACCATGTCCTAAAAGGCATCTCATCACCACCTTCTCAAGGACAATGATGGATGGGCAATAATTGGTGACCTTGCCAATGACACCTGCGAGAGCTTGCCCTTGTTGACCTGATCTAAACCTGTCATAACATCCCAGAAATAGCTGCAAATCAAGAAATGGAAGGGAGGAAGTAACTCAAGAAAATTACAATCAGCCATGATCTGATTGAATGGCGGAGGAGGCTCGAGGGACCGAGTGGCCTTCTCCTGTTCCTAATTCGTATGTTTGTATGTACATCTATCAATCTCCTTTCAATCTCTTTTGCTCCAAGGAGAACAATCCCAGCCTTTCCAACCCAACTTTATAACTAAAACCCCAATTCCTGGAACCATTCTGGTAAATCTCCTTTGCATCGTCTCAAGGACCTTCTCATCTTTTCTAAAGTGTGGTGAACAGAACTGGACTCTAATTTGGCCCAAACCAGATCTTTATAAAACTTCAGCATAACTTTCCTGCTTTTGTGCTCAATATCTCTATTTATTGAAGTCCAGGCTCCCATCTGGTTTGCTAATCACTCTCTCAATATGAACTGCCTCCAAAGATCAGTGGACATGCACCCTCCCTTTGTCCCTCCACACTCTTTAGAATGGGCCATTAAGTTCATATTGCCTCTTCCAATCCCTTCTGCCAAAATGCATCACCTCACACTTCTCTGTATTCAACTCCATCTGCCACTTGCCTGCCCATTCTGCTAGCCTATCATGCCCTGTTGCAGGCGATTTGTATCATCGTCACTCTTTGCCACTCCTTCAAGTTTGGCATCATCGGCATATTTAGAAATTTTATTCTGCCTTCCAAAATTCTAGTCATTTATATATAGTAAACAAAGAGTGGTCCCAGCACTGACCCTTGGGGAACATCACTGTACCAGCCTCAAATGATAGAAGAATAGAGCAGGAATGGTGGCCATTTGGCTCTTTGTCCCTGTCTCTGAAAATGTTACCATTCTGTCCCACTCCCCTGCTGTTCCGGTATCGACAAGGTGGATGTGGAAAGGATGTTTCCTCTTGTGGGTGAGTCCAGAACTAGGGGGCACTGTTTGAAAATTAGGGGTCGCCCTTTTAGGACAGAGATGAGGAGAAATGTTTTCTCTCAGAGGGTTGTGTGACTTTGGAACTCCCTGCCTCAGATGGAGGTAGAGGTGGGGTCACTGAATATTTTTAAGGCAGAGGTAGATAGATTCTGGTTAGACAAGGGAATCAAAGACTATTGGGGATAGATGGGAAGGCGGAATTCGAATCACAAACAGATCAACCATGATCTTATTGAATGGCGGAGAAGGCTTGAGAGGCCGAGTGACCTACGTATGCTCCTATTTCATATGTTCATATAAATCTTTCCTTATTAAGTAAAAGCCGAAATCACTTTTGAAAGTTACCTTTGGATCTGCGTCCACCAGTCATTCAGACAATGTGTTCCAGATCATCAGAACTCACTGAATAAAATAATCTCTTCTCATCTTCACCCTGGATTTTTTGCCAATTATTTTAAATCTGTGTTCTGCAGCTACCAACCATCCTGCCAATGAAAACAATTTCTCCCTTTGTAGATGATAACTCCTCAAAATGTCCACACCTCTATTAAATCGCTTGGTAACCTTCTCTGCTCTAAAGAGAACAATCTCAGCTTCTCCAGTCTCTCCTCAAAACTGAAACTGCTCATTCCCAATTCCATTCTAGTAAATCTCCCATGCTCCCTCTGCAAGGGCTTGACATCTTTCCTAAAGTGTGGTGCTCAGAACTGAACACCCGACTTAAACTTGAGGATGAATCAGTGATTTATAAAGATTCAGGATAAGTTCCTTACTTTTGTTCTCCATGTCTCCATTGATAAAGCCAAGGGTTATCTGTAAAACAAAACAGCTGGATAAACCTTTCCTGCTCCCTTCAAAGATTTGTGTCTATACACTCCCAGGTCACTCTGTTCTTGCACTCTGTTTAAAATTGTACCATTTAGTTTATTCTGCCTCTCATTCGTCCTCCCAAAATTCAGCATTGACTGTGAATCACTTTGGGATGTTCTGAGGGTGTGAACGGTTCTAAAGGAACACAAGAACTTTCTTTCTCTTTTAAAGCTGATTAAAAGTTGTAGATTTTGAATCAAAGATTAAATTCAGATTGATCTTCAAAGTTAACTATTTTACTGCAGAGACAAGTCCAACTGGGAGTCAGTGAATTAAGAGGAAAGGTCCCAGACAGCGGTTCTTCAAGGTACACTGCAGGCCCGACAGCTCAATCAGCCCCACTCTCAGCTCAGGAGACCTCAACAACTCCACATACTGTCCACAGGGGAGCTCTCCTGGTGCAGTGGGACCAACATTTGTGTTTTAACTAACACCACCTAAAGAAACTGGATTAATCGGTCACTGGTCTGATTGCTACTTATAGAAATTAACTGTGCACAACTGGCTGTTGTGAAACAGTAACAACTTGTATTTATATAACATGATTAATGTGCTTCAGATAAGTTTCATAAAACAAAAGTTGACACCGAGTCACATAGGGGTTATTTTGGTAAATGGCCAAAGTTTGATTGGAGAGGCAGATTGTAACAAGAATCTCGAATAGGAGAGAGGTTAAGAGGTTTAGGGAGGGAATTTCGGAGCTTCACACCTGGGCCTGGTGACCAATGCAGTAATTAAAATCAGGGGTGCTAAAGAGGTCAGAATGTGAAGAGTGCAGATATCTCAGAGGGTGTGTGATTGGAGATTACAGAGATAGGGAGGGAAGAGGCCATGGAACAATTTGCAAACAAGGATGCAAATTTTAAAACTGAATCATTGCTTCACCAGGAGCCAATCACACACGACATCAACATTATCATTGACCAGAAACTAAACTGAAACAGCCATATAAATACTGTGGCTACAAGAACAAGTCAGAAGCTAGGAATTATATGGCAAGAAACTAAGCTCCCGACATCCCAAAGCCTGTCCACCATCTACAAGACACAAGTCAGGTGTGTGATGGAATACTGCCCACTTGCCTGGATGAGTTCAACTTCAATAACACTCAGGAATCTCGACACCATCCAGGCCAAAGCATCCTTTGGCACCTCGCTTGCTTGGCACCCCATCCACTAGCTTAAACATTCACACCCTCCACCAGTGACAGCAGTGTGTACCATCTACAAGATGCACTGCAGCAATTCACTAAGGCTCCTTCGACAGCACCTTCAAAACCTGCAACCTCTACCACCTAGAAGGTCAGCAGAAACATGGGAACACCACCACCTGCAAGTCCCCCTCCAAGAAACACTCCATCCTAACTTGGAACTCTATGGTCATTCCTTCACTATCACTGGATCAAAATCCTTAAACTCCCTTCCTAACAGCACTGTGGGTGTACCTACACCACATGGACTGCAGCAGTTCAAGAAGGCAGCTCACCACCACCTTCTCAAGGGCAACTAGGGATGGGCAACAGATGCTGGCCTAGCCGGGTCACCCATATCCTGTAAAAGAATAAATCAAAAATGGTGAGGAATGGATGAACGGGACTTGGTGTGAAAAAGCACAGGGGCAGAGTTTTGGATGATTACATGTTTCCACGTGGGGGTGGGATGAATATGAGAGTCTGGCCTGGAATGTATTGGAATCGTCAAGTCTAAAGGTAACACGGGCGTGGATTAGGGTTTCAGCATCAGATGATCTAGGGTGGGGTTGAGACAGGCGACGTTATGGAGGTTGAAATATCTGGTATTAGTGATGGTGTAGATATGTGGTCAGAAACTCATCTTGGGGTTAAATCTGACACCATGATTGTGAAGAGTGTTGTTCAGCCTCAGACAGTTCCCAGGGAGAGGGATGGACTCAGTGGTTAGGGAACGGAATTTGTAGTGGTGACTGAAGACAATGGCTTTGGTCTTCCCAATTTTTAATTGGAGGAAATTTCTGCTCCAGTACTGGGTGTTAGATAAGCAGTTTGATAATTTAGTAACAGTGGAGGAATGGAGAGGGATGGTGGTGAGGTAGAGCTGGGCATTGTCAGTGTACATGTGAAAACTAACACGGTGCTTTTGGATGATGTCACCTACTGGCAGCATGTAGATGAGAAATAGGAGGGGCCAAGGATAGATCCTTGAGGGACACCAAGTTCAAGGGCTTTGGAGAGGAAAGGGAAATTGGAGATGGGGAGTAGGTTGCAACGACAATGGAGTGAAGGGTTGTTTTAGGATGTATGGTGATGGTGCAGTTAAAGATGAGGACAATATCAAGAGGAGAGAAAACTGTTAACAATATCAGCTAACATGGGGAAGATAGATGGTCTAGTGTATTGAGAATAGGGTGAATGGAGCAGAAAGTGGGTCTCAGAGACAAGATGAGCACTGAGAGGGAGATAGAAGAGAAACTGGAGAAAGATGTGAGTTCAGGGCCCGGACAAACGGGAACTTTAGAGACAATTTGGCCCGGTGGGCTAGTGGAAGGGAGGGAAGCAGCAGAGACAGCTGATCAGAGGGTCTGAATCTTTGTGATAGAGAAGATCCATGAGCTTGTTGTTGGAGGTGAGGATGGAGGAGAGAGCACTTCAAAAGTAACAAACTTATGTTTGAGATATTAAAAAGATTCAACACACTGTGTTTAGTGCAAAACTGATTTATTTGACTTTTATCCATAACCTTAACCCCTAAAATTGGGCTGGAGTTTATTAACATCAGCAGAAACAGAATCCAATGAATATGGTTCAGTCCTGAATGTGGTTAGCAGCAAAATCCCATCACTGTGGAAACTTGTGAACTTGCTGGTGTTTCAGCAGGGTGGATGACTGAGTAAACCTCTTCCCACACTGAGAGCAGCTGAAAGACCTCACCCCTGACTGGACTCACTCATGGACAGTGAGTTCAGATGATTGCATGAACCCAGTCCCATACTGAGAACACCTGAACGGTTTCTCATCAGTTTAAATGAACTTGTTGGTGTCTCAGCAGGTGGGATAACTGAGTGAATCCCTTCCCACACTTGGAGCAGGTGAACGGCCTCTCCCCTGTGTGGACTCGCTGGTGATTCAGCAGGTGGGATGTTTGAGTGAAGCCCTTCCCACATTCAGAGCAGGTGAATGATCTCTCCCCAGTGTGAACTCGCTGGTGTACGGTGAGTTCAGATGATCGCCTGAACCCAGTCCCACAGTGACAGCACCTGAACGGTCTCTCATCAGTGTGAACACGTTGATGGGACATCAGTTCCCCAGAACTTTTATAGCACTTCCCGCAGTCTGGGCATTTGAAAGGTCTCTCAGCAGTGTGAACTCGCTGGTGTGTAAGCAAGTGGGATGAATAAGCAAATCCCTTCCCACAGTCAGAGCACGTGAACTGTCTCTCCCCAATGTGAATTCGCTGGTGAACAATGAGTTGCGATAATCGCCTGAACCCAGTCCCACAGTGACAGCATCTGAATGGTCTCTTGTCAGTGTGAACACGTTGATGATGCATCAGGTCCAGGGAACTTTTATAGCACTTCCCGCAGTCTGAGCATTTAAAAGGTCTCTTGTCAATATGAACTCGCTGGTGTCTCATCAGGTTGGATGAATTAGAGAATCCCTTCCCACACTCAGAGCAGGTGAGTGGTCTCTCCCTAGTGTGAACTCGCTGGTGTCTCAGCAGGTGGGATGACCAAGTGAATCCTTTCCCACACTTGGAGCATGTGAATGGCTTTTCCCCAGTGTGTATTTGCTGGTGAGTCAGCAGGTCGGATGATTGAGCGAATCCCTTCCCACACTCGGAGCAGAGGAATGGTCTCTCCCCAGTATGAATTCGCTGGTGTGTCAGCAGGTTGGATGACTTAGTGAATCCCTTCCCACACTCGGAGCAGGTGAACGGCCTCTCCGCAGTATGAACTCGCTGATGAATTTCTAGCTCAGATGGGTAATTGAATCCCTTCCCACAGTCCCCACATTTCCATGGTTTCTCCCCGGAGTGAACAGCGCTTTTTGCTTCCATGTTCAAAGGCTGATAATATTCAGGTCAGAGTGAATCGAGTGACCCTGTGAGATCCAGATGAGATGTTTGGTTTCAGTTTTCTGACTGCAAATCCTCCCCTTCTAATACCCTGTGAAATTGATTTAAAACCGAAAAAAGGGAGTGAGAGAGAACCCACAAAAACACAAAGGCAGGTTGTGACATTGAACTGAATGAATCTGGTAATTTGTGGGGCTGGCACTAGGAAAAAGTGACCATGAAAACTGCTCGATTGTCATAAAAACGTGACTGGTTCACTAATGTCCTTCAGGGAAGGGAACCTGCCACTCAGTCTGGGCCTACACAAGACTCTGGTCTGTATGGGAAGAGAGGAGGAAGAAGGCAGGGAGCAAAGGAGAGGGATAGGAAGGGGATTTTATATATATATACAGCTTGACCAAAACTCTGACAGAATCTCCAAAACCTTCAACCTACACACCAAGTAGAAAGACCAGGGTAGCAGGTGTATGTGAACACCTTCACCTCCAAATTCCCCTCCAAGTCACACACCATCCTGACTTATCTGACATCCACTACTGGATGAGCAGAAATTTCCTTCATTTAAATATTGGGAAGACTGAAGCCATTGTCTTCAGTCCCTGCTACAATGTCCACTCTCTAACCAACTCCATCGCTCTCCACAGCAACTGAACCAGACTGTTCACAATCACAGTGAAATATTTCACCCCAAGATAAAGTTCCAACCACATATCCACATCATCACCAAAACCACCTATTTCCACCTCAATAACATTGTCCAACTCCGCCCAGTCTCGGTTCACCAGCTCCTCAAACCATCATCCATCCCTTTGTTACCTCTAGACTTAACAACCCGAACGCACTCCCGGCCGGCCTCCCACATTCAACCTCTCTGTAATCTTGAGGTCATCCAAAACTCTGCTGCTCGTGTGCTACTCACACCAAGGGCAGAGTTTTGCCCTCGCTGGGTGGGCTCGGCAGGGGCGATTGGGAAGCTGACCGCTGCCCGCGATTGGGGCCCCGAGCACAATTTCATGCTAGCAGGCCAATTAAGGCGTGTGATGCAGCACTGCCTGTGTGGAGGAGGGCGAGCGCACGTGTGGAAAATTTCCCTGAGGCACAGAGCTGCCTGACCTCATCGAGCGTCATTTTACACTCATTCCAGTCGGGCACACGCCCACCTGATGAGTGGAAATTCTGCACCAAGTCATCTTTTTATTCATTCATAGGATGTGGTCATCGCTGGCTGGGCCAGCATTCATTGCCCATCCCTAATTGCCCTCGAGAAGGTGGTGCTGAGCTGCCTTCTTGAACCACTGCAGTCCATGTGGTGTAGGAACACCCACAGTGCTGTTAGAAAGGGAATTCCAGGATTTTGACTCACTGACAGTGAAGGAACAGTGATATATTTCCAAGTCAGGATGGTGAGTGACTTGGATGGGAGCTTACAGGTGGTGTATCTGCTGCCCTTGTCCTTCTAGATGGCAGAGTTCGTGTGCTTGGAAGATGCTCTCGAAGGAGGCTTGGTGAGTTGCTGCAGTGCAGTGTAGGTGGTACACACTGCTGCTACTGTGCATCAGTGGTGGAGGGAGTGAATGATTAAGGCGGTAAATGTGGTGTCAATCAAACAGGCTGCTTTGTCCTGGATGGAGTCGAGCATCTTGAGTGTTGTTGGAGCTGAACTCATCCAGGCAGGTGGAGAGTATTCCATCACACTCCTGACCTGTGTCTTGTAGATGGTGGGCGGGCTTTGGGGAGTCAGAAAATGAGTTGCTCCTCACAGGATTCCGAGCCTCTGACCTGCTCTTTTAGCCACAGTACTTTTGTAGCTAGTCCAGTTCAGTTTCCGGTCAATGGTAACTGCGCCCCCTCCTCCCCCGGATGTTGACAGTTGGGGCTACAGCGATGGTAACATTGAATGTCAAGCGGAGATGGTTAGATTCTCCCTTATTGGAGATGGTTATTGCCTGGCACTTGTGTGGCACGAATGTTCACCCATCTTCCCTGTACCCACTGACCTACAAAAGCTCCAGGTATGAAATATCAAAATTTTAAAATTCTCACCCTTATTTTCAAATCATTTTGCCCTCCCTATCCCTATAATCTCCTTCAGCCCAACCAACACCACCCCCCTCCATCCCCACACACAGATCTGCGCTTATCTAATTCCAACATCCTGAGCATTCCTGATTTTAATCGCTCCGTCTTTGGTTGCTACACCTTCAGCTTCCAAGGCCATAAGCTGTGGAATTTCCTCCCTCAACCTCTCCATCTCTCTGCCTCACATTCCTCCTTTAAGATACTTCTTCAAACTTGCCACTTCGACCAAACAATTGGCCATCTACCCTCATATCTCCTTATGTGGGTCAGTGTCAAATGTTATTTATAGCATTTCTGTGAAACACCTTGAAAATTTCTCTTCCATGAAAGACGCTATATAAATACAAATTGTTGTTGTTGATTTGGACATAAATCACTTCCTTCATCATTGCTGGGTGAATAACCTGTAACTTCTTACCTAATAGCATTGTGGGAGCACCTTCACCACAGACTGCAGCAGTTCAAGAAGGTCAAACATCATCTTCTCCACAGGTAACTGGGGATTGGTCATATCTACTACTGGTCTTGTGTTTGTGAAAGGGCAGGGGAGTGGGACCAGCTGATTTACTCTTGCAGACAGCCAGCACAGGCAGGACAGGTTGAATAGCCTCCGTCTGTATTGTAATCATTCAATGATTCTATGACTTGATGAAAAGGGACCCAAACTGGAGTCAAGGAATTAACATCTGCAACAAAAAGGCCACTGTCCTATAAACTGGCTCTTAACTGGTCTGTCGGTGATTCTAGTCTCGGTTCTGTGAGCAACACCTGCAATAAAATATGTCAGAAAGATATAATAATTTTCATTATATTGTTGGAATTTATTGTAAAATAGAGTATTAGTAAGATGTGTCTATATGTGGCTCTGTGTGTGTGTGTAGGACTTGATTGAATAAGAGGCAGCTAGTCTGGGTGCTTTGATGTAAGGAGGAGTTAGGTTTGAAATGTTAATTAGGTAAACATGGAGAAGTTTAGAAACATAGGTGTCAAGGGAACATTTGCATTTTTAAATAAGCCAGGCTGGATTGTTTTCAAAAGAGGGAGTGAAATGTGTCACCTAGCCAGCTGAAGTTTAGAAAGAGTGTGTTTATTTTTCCCAAAGATGCATAGTAAAACTTAGTTATATGAGAGGTTTTTATTATCAGGGAGATAAAGTCCAAAGACATAGTGAAACAATGGGTATTTGCATTCAAAGAGGGAAAGATGTATAAAGGAGAGAAGACTGTTTGTAAGGGAAGGCATTTTTAAGAGCTTACAAGTGTGAAAAAGCCTTCAGCATCTATGCCTCAAGTTGCTGTCTTCAAAGGACTGAAGGTAAGAAAATTCACTTTGAATTCGACATGTTCAGGGTATTATCTTTCTTTGCCTTGGTCTTTTAAAATCTATGTATCTTACTGTTGCCTTAACGAGTTAGGTTGATTAGGGGATTTAGAAGTTATCATAGTAATTTATAGATCTATGTATGTATTTAAAAATCATTTCTCTTGTTAATAAATGTTTAATTTAGTTTTATAAAAACCTATAAGACTTGCTGGTCTTATTACTACTAAATTCAAGGCACACATCTCAAAATTTACACAGACTGCAAAACAAGTTGTGGCAGTTGTTTCAAGGTTCCCTTTGGGATTTGAACAACTCAGCATTTATCATCAACTGTGTCATAACAAATAATAGCAAAATACCACAGCTGATGGAAATCTGAAATAAAAGGAGAAAATGCTGGAAATACTTAGCAGATCAGGCAGTGTCTGTGAAGAATGAAAGAGTTAACATTTCAGGGTGTGTGGAATGAATTATGGAGAATAAAAATGGTGCAGAATTTGACGGTCAATAATAGCTCAGAAGCAGAAGAGAAATGGCCTATAGTGCAGAAAAAAACAATTCTTGACTATGAAAGGTACTGTGGGAAGATAAGCTGGGAAGCCAGCAGCACATGGTCGGGGGAATGGGCAGCAGTGGAAACCACATTTAGGCATGGTCGGCAGAAGTAATAATAAAATACTAAACATAGCTAAGATACACCCAATATTAGAGACAGAGGAAGTTAGACAGTAGCAGAGAGGTGATCAGGAGGGCAGAGGTGAAACAGAGCAATGGATGCACATGGATTCAGATCCACAATAAAGGAGCCACACCAGCCCCAGGGCCATGGAACCAGAGCACAGATAACAGAGCAGAGCAGTAAAAACTCTAACTTGTAGACGAATGCTCAAAAATACTCACCTCTGAAACAATTTCACACTTTTCAATTTTAAAATCTCCTGCTGCAGCCTGCAGCTAAGAGATATCAGAAGCACTGGAGTCAGAGAAAAATCTCCCAGTTGAGTAAATACCCAGGTAGCGGGGTGATGTCACTGAGCAATTGTCAGTGCGTGATGACATCACAGACACGAACACAGAACATCTGGGTCTGTGCAAACCAGTGATCACCACACATTATGAAGGATGTGAGGGTCCTTGAGAAGGTGCAGAGAAGGTTTACGAGGATGGTTCCAGGGATGAGGAATTTTAGTTGCAATGTTAGGTTGGAGAAACTGGGGTTGAGAGAAGATTAGATGGAGGTGTACAAGTTTATGACAGGTTTAGAGAAAGTAGATAAAGAAAAGCTGTCCACATTTGCTGATTATAAAAAGATTTCAGGACACAGATTAAGATTTTGGACAGGATCTACAGGATGGATGTGAGGAAGAACAGACACATGCAGTGAGTGGTAATGATCTAGAACTCAATGCTTACACTCAAAAGACGATTATATCCAGGTTCTGATGAATTGAGTGCCGCTGTTAGATTTTGATGTGATATTTGGTTTGAGTTTCCTTTCTGGAAGTCCTCTTCTAATACACTGTAAAAGAAGTTTACAAGTCATCACGGACAGACCAGGATAGAACTTTAGAAGAGACAAACATTTCCCTTGGTTTGAGTTTGCTCTGTATTAATCCTCCCCTTCCAACCCCCTGCAAAAGGAGTTTCCAAAATGCATCCCTGACAGCCCAGGATATAAATTCACAGCATCCTCTCCTCCTGCTACCTGGCCTAGGATGACCGCACATGCACCCTGCTGCAGATTGCCCCTCATTGTCATCAGCAGTCCCTCGGTTTGAGGATGGCGTCTACTCTGGGTCATGAGTTTCTGCCGTGGGTCTTCATGTGACTGGACAGACTCGCAGATCATTGGACACATGGGGCAGGACATCCCATGATATAGTGGGATCAGGAGAGCAGGATTTGCTTCCTTTTCTTTGCTGCTCTGCCTCATTAATAAGACATTGGGACTCAAAGCGTGATGCAGCTTGATGGACAAGTTGTCCCCATTCTGAACTATTGGCCACAGGCTCACCCCGGTCATTGAAAACATTGCCCAGGGCGGTTAACCCGCGCCAAGCCCTGGAATCTGCGGCCACGCTCGGTCTAAACGGGGACCGTTAAGTTCTTTTTCGGGGTTTGCGGATTACACATCCTTACGAAGCCCACCCGCCGGGTCCACCGGTCCCTCCAAATGCGGACCCGAGAGAAAAAGTCTCTCCATCGCCAGTACCCTCACTGCGCATGCTTCAGTCATTGTCCCGTCCCCTCACTCACTCCGATTGGTTGGAGGAGCAGCCACTCCAGGTCGGTCCTCCAGTCCCGCCCTCTCTTCCTATTGGTCAGGAGCTGCCGTCAATCACCCGTGCATTGTGACGGTTTCCAAAGCTGAGAGCGGCCACAGACTCAGCCTGACTTGCTGATTCTTGGCAGCATTTTCTGTTTGGGAATTAGAGCTAGAGATGGATGGTCAGTTCCCCTCTGTCCGGGGGGGATTCACACTCATTTCCCCAGTGCAGTGATTATCACGTTTACTTTACATGAGAAAGTGTCCGGTTCAATCCCGGCTGGAAACTTTGTGTTTAAAGTTGTTATTGATGATGAATAAACAGTGAGTTTAGTTTCATGTTGAACATAGTGGAAGTTACTGTTGTCTCAATCTTTCAAATTTATTTCTCTTATTTATTTAAACACTAATGTTAAGTGATTTAGATCTGATCCACCGTGATCCAAGAACAAGATACCGCAGATGCTGAAAATTCTACCTCAAACTTAAGAAATAGAAGCAGCATTAAGCCATCTGGCCCATCGAGGCCGCTCTGCTATTCATTTAGATCATTGCTGATCATCTTGCTCAACACCACTTTCTCACCCTCTCCCCATATCCCCTGATGACATTAATATCCAGAAATCTATCGATTTCTGTCTTGAACATGCTCAATGATTGAGCTTCCACAGCCCTCTGGGGTAGAGAATCCCAAAGATTCCCCACCCTCTGAGTGAAAAAAAATCCTCCTCATCTCATCCTTAAATGGCCTGTCCCTTATTCTGAGACCGTGTTCCACGGTTCTAGACTCGCCAGCCAGATGAAACATCCTATCTACATCGATCCTGTATGAGTTTTGTAAGTTTCAATGAGATCACTTCTCATTTTTCGAAACTCTAGAGAAGAAAGACCCAGTTTCCTCAATCCCTCCTCATAAATCAATCCCGCCATCCCAGGGATTAGTCTGGTGAGCTTCTGTTGCACTCCCTCTATGGAAAGTATATCGTTCCTTAGATAAGGAGAACAAAACTGTACACAATACTCCAGGTGTGGTCTCACCAAGGCTGTTACAAGTCATCAAATCCCATTGCAATGAAGGTCAACATACCATTTGCCTTCTTAATTGTTGCTCCACCTGTATGATAGCTTTTAGTGACTCATCAACAAGGACACGCAGGTTCCTTCGGACATCAACACTTCCCAATCTCTCAGCATTTAAGAAATAATCTGTCTTTCTGTTTTTTTCCACCAAAGTAGATAACTTTATACTTATTCACATTATATTCCATCAGCCATGTTCTTGCCCATTCACTTAACCTGTCCAAATCTGCTTGAAGCCTCCTTGCATCCTCCTCATAACTTACATTCACACCTAGCTGTGTGTCATCAGCAAATTTGGAAACATTATATTTGGTCCTACATCCAACTCATTTATATGGATTGTGAACAATTGTGGCCCCAACACTGATCCTTCAGGTACCCCACTTGTAACAGCCTGCCACACTGAACATGACATGTTTTTAATTGAATGAATTTAATTTATCTTTTAATCAGGAAAATGCACAAACAAGGTGCACACAAATTTCAAATCCACCATCTCGCTGCTCAGCAATCATATTAATTTAGTCTGTCCTAGTGTCACCATGCTGAAATCCAGTCATTCTCCAACATTGTTCTTCATGGCATAATTGCTGAACTAAGAGTGAAAATGGACCTCTACTTCATTATAATTGTAACAGACAAATTTGTAGATGCTCCATAATGTCACAGAGTGGCTCATTGGATTTGTTCATTTAAACTGGTCTTATTTTCTGCTAATGCGAAAAATGGCGGAATAGGGGATGTTGAATCACAGCTGGAAACCACAGTCCTCTCTCCTACTGATCCTTCCAACAAACAGGCATTTGTGAGTTGTGAGCAAACGGTGAGTTGGATACTCAGATTAGCTCGGTCTCCATATTATATAATAGATCTAGGAACACTGAAGAAAGCGTAAGAAAGATCTACTGGAATGATGCCAAAAATGAAAAGTTGTATCAATCACAAAAACTGAGCATGTTAAATAGGTTTTCTCTAGAAAAGAAAGTGAGGAATGCCTGATCGAGGAATTTAAGATTATACAGGGATTTGACAGGGTTGACAAGTGGAAGATGTTTTCACTTGCATATAGATGAGAATAAATAGAAGTTAATCATGAATAAATGTAATGTCCAACTTCTTTAACCAGAGATAAGAGCATAAAATGCCAGAAATACTCAGAATATCTGACACATCAATGGATTGAGAAACAAAGGTAAATTTTCAGGTCTGTGCACTGACACAGTGCAGTTTTGAGAAAAGGTCATAGACCTGAAATGTAAACTTTGTTTCTCTATTCATATACACAATCAGGTCTGCTGATAATCCCCGTATTTTCTGTTTTTGTTTCAGATTTACAGCACCTGCTTTTCTCTATCTGGAACTCCCTCCCTAACAGCACTGTGGGTGTACCTACATGACGTGGACTGCAACGGTTCAATAAGGCAGCTCACCACCACCTCAAAGGTAATTAAGAGTGGGCAATAAATGCTGTCCTAGCCAGCGACGCCCACATCCAGCGAATGAATAATAAAAAAATGGCTGAGAATGTAGAACTCATTTCTGCAATGGTTTGAGATTCCACCGTGAAAAAAATCATTCAACAGGTGAAAGTGGAAGTGGATTCACTCGATCATCACATTTGCTGACATTGCAGCATAGTCACACCTGAGGGAGATCATTCAGACACTTTGTGTGTTCAAAGGGATTCACTTAGTCTGCCCAGCTGTTAATACCCTTACTTTAAATGTTCAAAACATTTCATCCACCATCGAAACATTCTTACTGACAAGATTAAGTTGAAATGTTCTTTGTATGGGGGGAGAAAAATCATTTGTTCACCCCAGCTGCTGAGACTCCAGCAAGTTCAAATCCAATTGTACGGGATTGTTCTGCTGTCAATGGCATCCAGGATGGAACTGTGGAAGAGCCCGTGCATTTTGCCGTATTTATGCAGGCTTTAATAATTTTATCCCATGGCTCCAATCGTAATCGGAGCAAAAAACATAATATTTTCTTCAAAAATTAAACCACTCAATGGCGGAGTGCTTACCCAGCATGCACAGCGGAGCTGAATGTGCCCTATCTTCACTACAGGAGCGCCTTGCGCAGTCGCAGCACCGGGCTATGGTTCGAGCATGCGCCTTAGTGGCTCTAACTAGAGCATGCGTAGTATTAGCTGTACTAAGAGCTGAGAAATGGCGAGTGAATGGAGCCGGTGGGCGGGGAGGTTTCATAAATACCAGATGGAGGTTTAAACTCCAGCAGATTATCATATTAAAAACTGAAATTGTTTCAGAGGTGAGTACTTTTGACCATTCACCTGCAATTTAGAGCTTTTCGTGCTATGCTCAGTGATTGAACAATGAGTGTATTTTAAATGCGTTCAGTATTTCATTGTTATGTCTGCTGACTGTGTCTCAATGAGGTTCCCACCGCTGCCTGTCCCCTGACCATGTGCTGCTGGCTTTCCAGCTTCATCTTCCCACAGCATCTTTCACAATCAGGAATTGTTTTTCCTGCACTATAGTCCATTTCTCTTCTGCTTCTGAGCTTATATTGACCGTCAGATTCTGCATCATTTTTATACCCCGTAATTCATTCTGTACACCCTGAAAAATTAACACTGTTTCTCGCTCCACAGATGCTGCCAAACCTGCTGAGTTTTTCAAACGCTTCCTGTTTTATTTCAGATCTCCAGCCTCTACAGTATTTTGCTTTCATTGAAGTCAGGATGGTGTGTGACTTGGAGGGGAACTTGGAGGTGATGGTGTTCACATACACCTGCTACCCTTGTCCATCTAGGTGGTGGAAGTTGAGGGCTTGGAAGATCCTGTCAAAGTTCTGGTTGAGTTGTAGGTATTTGAAATCCCTCACCTTCTCCCCCCCCCCCCCCCCGCCCCCTCCACCTCTCCCATCTCTCTCTCTCTGCTCCAATAGAGGTCAGAGTCCTGTGTAGACCCGGATCAGGTGGTCAGTTCCTTCCCTGAAGGACATTAGTGAACCAGTCAGGTTTTTACGACAATCCAGCAGCTTTCACAGTCGTGTTTTCCTAGTGCCAGCCCCTCAAATTACCAGATTCATTCAGTTCAATTTCACAACCTGCCTTTGTGTTTTCACTCCCTTTATTCTGTTTTAAATCAATTTCACAGGGTATTAGAAGGTGATGATTTGCAAACATCAAACTAAACATCACATCAGGATCTGACAGTCGCCCAATTTATCGTACCCTGAATATCATTGGATTTTGAACGTGGAAGGAGAAAGCAGCTTTCACAGTGGGGAGACACCGTACGCGTGTTCTGTCTGTGGACGGGGTTTCAGCTAATCATCTGGCCTGTCAGAACATAAATGCAGTCACAACAGGGAGAAACCATGGAAGTGTGGGGAGGATGGTAAAAGATTCAGTTACTCATTCAAGATGGAATTTCATCGGGGCACTCACACTGGGGAGAGGCCATTTACCTGCTCCAACTGTGGGAAGGGATTCACTTCCTTGTCACACCTTCTCACACACCTGCGAATTCACACTGGGGCGAGGCCGTTCACCTGCTCCAAGTGTGGGAAGGGATTTGCTTGTTCATCCAACCTGTTAAGACACCAGCGAGTTCACACTGACGAGAGACCTTTTAAATGCCTGAACTGCGGGAAGTGCTATAAAAGTTCCCAGGAACTGGTGTCCCATCAACATGTTCACACTGACGACAGACCATTCAGCTGCTCTCACTGTGCGACTAGGTTCAAGCAATCATCTGACCTCACTAAACACCAGCGAGTTCACACTGGGGAGAGGCCGTTCACCTGCACCAGGTGTGGGAAGGGATTTGTTCACTCCTCCAACCTGCGAAGACACCAGCGAGTTCACACAGGAGAGAGACCTTTTAAATGCTCGGATTGCGGGAAGTGCTATAAAAGTTCTGGGGAACTGATGTCCCATCAACGTGTCCACACTGACGAGAGACCGTTCAGGTGTTCTCACTGTGGGACTGGGTTCAGGCAATCATCTACCCTGCTGAGACACCAGCGAGTTCACACGGGGGAGAGGCCGTTCACCTGCTCCAGATGTGGGAAGGGATTTTCTCACTCCTCCAACCTGCTGATACACCAGCGAGTTCACACTGGGGAGAGACCTTTTAAATGCCCAGACTGCGGGAAGTGCTATAAAAGTTCTGGGGAGCTGATGTCCCATCAACGTGTTCACACTGATGAGAGACCGTTTAGGTGCTCTCACTGCGGGACTGGGTTCAGGCGATTAGCTGACCTCACTGTACACAAGTACACGCACACTGGGGAGAGGCCGTTCACCTGCTTTGAGTGTGGGAAGGGATTCACTACCTCATCCCACCTCCTAACACACCAGCGAATTCACACTGGGGAGAGGCCATTCACCTGCTCCGACTGTGGGAAGAGATTCACTCAGACATCCCACCTGCTGACACACCAGCGAGTTCACACTGGGGAGAGGCCATTTATCTGCTCCGAGTGTGGGAAAGGATTCACTACCTTATCAGAATTGCTGACACACCGGCGCACTCACACTGGGGAGAGGCCATTTACCTGCTCCGAGTGCAGGAAGGGATTTACTTGTTTATCCCACATGCTGACACACCAACGAATTCACACTGGGGAGAGGCCATTCATCTGCTCCAAGTGTGGGAAAGGATTTGCTCACTCATCCAACCTGCTGAGACATCAGCGAGTTCACACTGATTAAATGCCCAGACTGTGGGAAGTGCTATAAAAGATCAGAGGAACTGATGTCCCATCAACATGTTCACACTGACTAGAGACCGTTCAGGAGCTCTCACTATGGGACTGGGTTCAGGAGATCATCAGATCTCATTACACACCAGCGAGTTCACACTGGGGAGAGATCGTTCACCTGTTCCGCATGTGGGAAGATATTCTCTCAGTCACCCCAACTACTGAGACACCAGTGTGTTCACACTGGGGAGCCTGTTCCGTGTGTGGGAAGAAATTCGGTCATTTATTCACTCGGCTGAATCACCAGGAAGTTTAGAAGTAACGACGGTGATTAAATTTTGCTGTTAATTGCATCCAGGACTGAATCATGTTCATTGGGTCTGTTTCTGCTGATGTAAATAAACTCCGGCCCAGTTACAGGTGTTAATATTCTGGACAAAAGTCAAATAGATCAGCTTTGCATTAAACATAGCGTGTTGACTCTTTTTAGTTTCTCTAACACAGTTGAGTTCTTTTGAAAGGCTCTTGCTCTCCCCTATCTTCTCCATCCTCAGCTCCAGCAAAAAAGTATGAGGAGCTCATGGAGCTTCTTTGTACTAAGATTGAGACAATCTGATCTGCTGCTTCCCTCTCTTCCATGAACCCATCGGGCCAAACTGCCTTTGAAGCTGCCCCTTCTCCAAGCCCTGAACCATAATCTTTCTCCACCTTTTCCCTATCTACCCTAATGCCCTCTCAGAGCTCATCTTGTCCATGAGACCCACCCCTTCCCTCAATCCTATTCCCACTAAACTGCTGAACACCCCACTTGCCCATGTTCACTGATATTTTTCACAGTTCCCTTTTCTCGGATATGGGGAACAAAAGAACATAAAAAACAGGAGCAGGAGGAGGCCATTCGGTCCATTGAGCCTACCCTGTCATTCAATAAGATCTGATCTGATTGTGGCCTTAATTCCACTTTCTCACCGACCTACATAATAACCCTTGACTCCCTTGAAGATCAAAAATCTCTCTAACTCAGCCTTGAATCTATTCAATGACCCGGTCCCCACTGCTCTCTGTGGGAGAGAAGTCCGAAACTAACGACCCTCTGAGAGGAGAAATTCCTCATATCCTCCTTGTATCTTCCTCTCATCAACAGGCAAATGCTGATCACATGAACACACCTGTGATTGGACAAAAGCCACATGATTGTGTAGTGAAATGTACGTGGACAGTTCTGATTGGTAGCCTCAGGGGAGTGAGTTAGGGGGGTTTCCAGCATATGAACAGCCCTCTCAAGGGGTTTGATGCAGTGGAGAAAAGAACAAAGAGAAGACGATGAAGAAATAATAAAGAAGCAAGAAAGCTGGAAACTCCACAAGAAAACCAGAAGCTATGGGGAAAGAAGTGCGCTCTGCTGTCCAGATACAACACGGGAAGTATAGAGTTCACATTGTTCTGTAAATCACTGTCTGAACTTTACCTTTAGTCTAGGAGTTTGTCCTGCCTTTCTCTTAATAAAGCTGCTCAATAACTGAACTCTATTGTCACGTCCGATCCTGTTGTAAGTAAGGAGTTCAATCCCTACGACCTGTGAGTTCACACCAGGGAGGTGCTGTTCATCTGCTCCATATGTTAGGAAAGGATTCACTTGTGTGTCCAGCCTCACTGCCCATCAAGTTGTTCACTCTGATAAGAGACCTTTTAATTGTTCTCACTGTCTGAAGAGTTTTAAAAGCTCTAAAGATCTGATGAAATACTGACTCACTCGTACCGGAGAGAAACCATTCACCTGTACTGAGTGTGGGAAGAGAGTCACTCAGTCAGTTGACACACCAACCATCCTGCCAATGGAAACAATTTCTCCCTATGTAAACAAAAATTCCTAAAAATAAATATTACCACACTTCTATTAAATCACTCCTTAACCTTCCCTGCTGTAAAGAGAACAATCCCAGCTTCTCCAGTCTCTCCACAACTGAAACCCCTCATACCTGATACTATTCTGGTCAATTTTCTCTGCATCCTCTCCAAGGCCTTGACATCTTTCCCAAAGTGTGGTGCTCAGAATTAAGCACAAGATTTCAGATGAGGATTAATTGTGATTTATAAAGATTCAGTATAATTGTCTTGCTTTTCCACTCCATACCTCCATTAGGAAACCAAGGGCTCCATGAGATTTTTATAAACAATTTGATCAACCTGTCCTGATGGATTCAAAGGTTTGTGTCTATACACTCCCAGGTCACTCTGTTCCTGCACTCTGTTTAAAACTGTACCATTTAGTCTATTCTGCCTCTCCTCATTCTTCCTTCCAAAATGCATCATTGACTGTGAAACGCGTTGTAATGTTCTGAGGATTTGGAAGGTGCTAAATGGACACAAGAATTTTCTTTCCCTTTGATGGATGATTTAAAATTGTAGATTTTGCTTCAATGAATATTAATCCAATTTAATCTACGTTAACTATTTTACTGCAGAAACAATTTCACCTGGAAGTCAGCAAATCTTACTTTGCACAAACTGCCTGTCATGAAACAGTAACATGGTGAATTTATACAACACGATTAATGTAATAAAACATCCCGAGGTGCTTCAGAGCAGTTTCAGGAAGAAAATGTTGATACCGAGTCACAGGGCAATATTTGAGTCGATGGCTGAAACCTTGATTGGAGAGGCAGATTTTAACAAGCATCTTTCATCAGGACAGAGAGGTGGAGGGGTTCAGGGAGGGAATTTCAAAGTTTCACGCCTGGACATGGCCAAGAATGGTGGAGTGATTAAAATCAGGGATACTAAAGAGGCCAGAATGGGAGAAGTGCAGATATATCAGTGGGTGTGTGACTGGAGATGACAGACACAGGGAGGGACAAGGCCAGGGAAGGGTTTATAAACAGAATGTAAATTTCAAAGTCTTGGTATTGCTTGACCAGGAGTCAATGTAGTGAGCATAGGGGTGATGGACGAACGGGACTTGGTGTGAGAAAGCACACGGGCAGCAGAGTTTAGGGTGATCTCACATTTCCACGTGGGGGTGGGATGAATGTGAGAGGCTGGTCAGGAATGTATTGGAATCGTCAAGTCTAAAGGTAACATGGGCATGGATGAGGGTTTCAGCAGCAGATGAGCTGGGGCAGAGTAGAGACAGGCGACGTTATGGAGATTGAAATATCTGGTATTAGTGATGATGTGGATATGTGGTCAGAAACTCATCTTGGGGTCAAATCTGACAAGATTGTGAAGAGTGTGGTTCAGCCTCAGACAGTTCCCAGGGAGAGGGATGGACTCGGTAGTTAGGGAACGGAATTTGTAGTGGTGACCGAAGACAATGGCTTTGGTCTTCCCAATTTTTAATTGGAGGAAATTTCTGCTCAGTGAGGTAGAGCTGGGCGTTGTCAGTGTACATGTGAAAACTAACACGGTGCTTTTGGATGATGTCACCTAGTGGCAGCTTGTAGATGAGAAATAGGAGGGGCCAAGGATAGATCCTTGGGGGGACACCAAGTTTGGAGAGGAAAGGGAGGTTGGAGATGGGGCAGCAGTTTGCAAGGACAGTGGGGCCAAGGGTGGTTTTTTTTTCAGGAAGGGTGAGAATGGTGTATTTAAAGGTGAGAGGGACAAAACCATAAGAGAGAGAGAGAGAACTGTTAACGATATCAGCAACATGGGGAAGATGGATGGTCAGCAGTTTAGTGGAAATGGCATCATGGACAAGATGAAGTCTGACAGGGATTGACAGGCAATAGAAGAGAAACTGGGGAAAGATGTGAGTTCAGGGCTCAGACAAAAGGGAACTTTAGACACAGTTTGGTCCGGTGGGTTAGTGAAAGGGAGGGAAGCAGCAGAGGCAGCTGATCAGATTGTCTCAATCTTAGTGACAAAGAAGCTCCATGAGCTCCTCACACTTGTTGTTGGTGAGGATGGAGGAGACAGGGGAGAGGGAGACCACTTCAAAAGGAACTAACTTATGTCAGGGATATCAACAAGATTCAACAGACTGTGTGTTTAACAAAAAGCTGATTTATTTTACTTTTATCCAGAATAATAACACATGTAATTGGGCTGGAATTTGCAAACATCAGCATAAAAAGACCCCAATGAACATGGTTGCATCCTGGATGTGATTAACAGCAAAATCCAACTACTGCAGTCACTTGTGAACTCGCTGGTGACTCAGCAAGTTGAATTTCTGAGTGATTCTCTTCTCACACTTGGAGCAGGTGAATGGCCTCTCCCCAGTGTGAATACGCTCATGTACAGTGAGTTGAGATGATCGTTTGAACCCAGTCCCACAGTGAGAGCACCTGAACGGTCTCTCATCAGTGTGGATACGTTGATGGCACATCAGATCGCTGGAACTTTTAAAGCACTTTCCACAGTCTGTGCATTTAAAAGGTTTCTCCTCAGTGTGAACACGTTGATGGGACATCAAATTGCTGGAACTTTTGCAGCACTTCCCGCAGTCTGGGCATTTAAAAGGTCTCTCATTAGTGTGAACTTGCTGGTAAGTCATGAGGTGGGATGACCGAGTAAATCCCTTCCCACACTCAATGCAGGTGAACGGTCTCTCCCCAGTGTGAATTCGCTGGTGTTCAGTGAGCTGAGATGGCCACCTGAACCCAGTCCCACAGTGAGAGCACCTGAACGGTCTCTCGTCAGTGTGAACACGTTGATGAAACATCAGTTCCCTGGAACCTTTATAGCACTTATCACAGTCTGGGCATTTAAAAGGTCTCTCCTCACTGTGAACACGTTGATGGAACATCAGTTCCTTTAAACTTTTATAGCACTTCCTGCATTCTGGACATTTAAAAGATCTCTCCTCAGTGTGAACTCGCTGGTGTGTCTGCAGGGTGGATAACTGACTGAATCCCTTCCCACACTCAGAGCAGGTGAACGGTCTCTCCCCAGTGTGAACTCGCTGGTGTCTCAGCAGGTTGAAAGACTGAGTGAATCCCATCCCACATTTGGAGCAGGTGAAGGGCCTCTCCCCAGTGTGAACTCGCTGATGTGTCAGCAGGGTGGATAACTGAGTGAATCTCTTCCCACATACAGAGCAGACTAATGGTCTCTCCCTGCTGTGGCTGCGTTGGTGAATTTCCAGTTCAGACGGGTAGTTGATTCTTTCCTCACAGTCTCCACATTTCCCTGGTTCTTCCCCACTGGAACTGCACTTGTGTCTCGACAGGCCAGATGATTGACTGAAGCCTCGTCCACACACAGAACACGTGTACGGTTTCTCCCCACTGTGAACGGTGCTTTTTCCTTCCATGTTCAAAATCCAATGACATTCAGGTTTCAATAAATTAGTCAACTCTGTCAGATACTGATTTGTTGTTTCATTTTGCAAATGCTCCCCTTCTGATACCCTGTGAAACTGATTTAAAACAGACAAAAGTGAGTGAGAGAGGACCCACAAAAACACAAAGACAGGTTGTGAAACTGAGCTGAATAAATCTGGTAATTTGTGAGGCCGGCACTAGGAATAAGTGACCGTGAAAACTGCCGGATTGTCCTAAAAACCCAACTGGTTCACTAATGTCCTTCAGGGAAGGGAACCTGCCTCCTAGTCTGGGCCTACACAAGACTCTGGCCTCTATATGCAGAGACAGAGAGAGAGATACAAAAAGATAAAAACCCTCAACCTCCACCATCTAGAAGGACCAGGGTAGCAGGTGTGTGTGAACACCATCACCTCTGAATTGCCCTGCAACTCACAGACCATCCTAATTGTCTGAAAACCGTGCTGGATGAGGAGAAATTTCCTTTAATTAAATATTGGGAATTTAAAAGCCATAGTCTTCAGTCTCCACAACAAATTTCACATCCTAGCCACCGACTCCATCTGTCTCCCTGGCAACTGTCTGGGGTTGAACCAGAGTATTCACAACCTCAGTAACATGCTTCATCCCAAACTGAGCATCCGACCACATATCCACATCATCACCAAGACCGTCCATTTCCACCTCAGTAATATCGCCCCACTGCACCCGAGTCTCAGCTCATCTGCTTCTGAAACTCTTGTCCATTCCTTTCTTACCTCTAGACTTAACTATCCTAACACACTCCTGACCAACCTCCGACATACAAGCTCTCTGTAATCTTGAGGTCATCCAAAACTCTGCTACCCGTGTGCTTGCCCACACCAAGTCTTGTTCACCCATCGCCCCTGTGCTCGCTGACCTAAGAGGTTCCAATTTAAGAAGCACCAAAATTTAAAAATTCTCCTCCTCGTTTTCAAATCCCTCCATGCCTCTTCTCTTCCCTATCCCTGCAATCTCCTCCAGCTACAACCCTCTGAGATCTTCGCACTCATCTAATTCCTGCCTCTTGAACATTCCTGATTTTAACTGCTCTGCCATTGGTGGCCGTTCTTTCAGTTGCCTAAACTCCAGGCTCTGGAATTTCCTCCTTAAACCTCTCCATCTCTCTACCTCACTTTCCTCCTTCATGATACACCTTAAAACCCAGCTCTTTGGCCAAGCTTTTGGTCTCTCTCTCTCTCTCTCTCTTCTGGTTTTGCCCCTGCCCTAATATCTCCTCATGTGGCTCAGTGTCAAATGTTGCTTTGTAATATTTCTGTGAAATGCCTTAGAACATTTTATTGATTTGGACATATATCACTGTTCCTTCATCATCGCTGGGTGAATAACCTGTAACTCCTTATCTAACATCATTGTGGGAGCACCTTCACCACACGGACTGCAGCGGTTCAAGAAGGTCAAACATCATCTTCTCCACAGGTAACTGGGGATGGGTGATATCTGCTGCTGGTCTTGTTAGTGACCCCCAAATCCCAAGGATATTGTAAAAATATGTATAAGTAAAATAGATAAAAAACATCTGCAAGAACACCTAATCCTTAAACGATCCCTTTTTACATTGTACAGACAGTGTCCGTTTAACAACCTGATCTCCCCTAGAATCTGCCTTCCCTGACATTGGAAATTGCCAAGCCTGACTGGGTTCCACCATCTCGGGGTTAAACCCAGCAGCTTCTCCTCCATCTCCCCTCCAGCTCAAACTGATGCAACAAAGGCCTTCAAAAGAAATTGGACAAAGACCCTGGAGAGATAAAAAAAATCCTGCTGGGCTATGAGGAAAGGGCAGGGGAGTGGGACTCGCTGATTTTCTCTTGCAGAGAGCCAGCATGGGCAGGATGGGCTAAGTGGCCTCCGACTGTATTGTAATCATTCTATGACTGCATGGAAACGGTGCTTCTAGGACAGGGATCAACCTCTGCAACCATCCGACATAAACCAACTCTCAATTGGTTCATCTCTGTTTCTAGACTCAATTCTGTGAGAAACGCCTGCAATAAAACAAAAGCAAAATACTGCAGCTGCTGGAAATCTGAAATAAAAAGAGAAAATGCTGGAAATACTCAGCATGTCAGGCAGTAACTGCAAAAAGAGAAAGAGAGTTGACGTTTCAGGATGTGCAGGATGAACTACGAAGAGTAAAAATGGTGCAATAAAAACGGTCGATATAAGCACAGAAGCAGAAGAGAAATGGACTATAGTGCAGGAAAATCGATTCCTGACTATGGAAGATAAAGCTGGTAAATCAGCAGTGAGTAGGCCACGGGATGGACAGCAGTGGAAACCTCATTTAGACGGTTTGTGGAAATAACAGTAAAATACCAAACATGGTTAAATACACCTATGATTAGAGGCAGAGGAAGTTAAACAATGGCAGAGAGGTGATCAGGGAGGGCAGAGATGAAACAGAACAATGGATGGACATGAATTCAGATCCACAGTAATGGATCCACACCAGCCCCAGAGCCATAGAACCAGAGCACAGCATGAAGAGCTCTAAATTGTAGATGGATGCTCAATAACACTCACCCCTGAAATAATTTCACTGTTTTTAAATTTAAAATCTCCTGCTGGAGTCTGCAACTGTAAAGTTACCAGAAGTGCTGGAGTCAGAGAAAGGTCTCACAGTCTTCATATCTTCTAACTCCCTGTAAAAGGAGATTACAAAAGTCATAAGTGCCAGTTGAGGTTAGAAATTCAGAAGAGACAAACATTTCTCTTGATTTGAGTTTGCTGTGTGTAAATCCTCCACTTCTAACCACCTGTAAAAGGAGTTTCCAAAACCCAGTATAGAATTCACAACATTCTCTCCCCCTGCCTGCTGATCCAAGATAACTTGAGCAGGGACATAGTTGCATTGAAGCAGTTCAGAGAAGGTTCACTGAGCTGATTCTTGGAATGAGGATGTTTGTATCATGAGGAAAGGTTGAGCAGATTGGGCCCATACACATTGGAGTTCAAAAGAATGAGAGGTGATCTTATTGAAACATGTAAGATTCTGAAAATGCAGGAAAAACTCAGCTCTGAAGTAGGGTCAAACAGACTCGAAACGTTAACTCTGTTTCTCTCTCCATAGATGCTGTCAGACCTGCTGAGATTTTCCAGCATTTTCTGTCTTTATTTCAGATTTCCAACATCAGCAGTATTTTGCTTTTAATTATGTAAGATTCTGAGGTAGCTTAACAGGGTAGATGCCGAGAGGATGGTTCCCCTCATAGAGGAATCTAGAACTAGGAGGCTCAGATAAAAAATAAAGTGACTCTCATTTGGCTCTGAGAGAAAGAGAAATTTCTTCTCTCTGAGGGTCATTAGTCTTTGGAATTCCCTTTTCCAGTGAGCAGTGGAGGCTGAGACATTGAATAAATTCAAGGCTGAGTTCAACAGATTTTTGATCCATAGGGGAGTCAAAGGTTTGGGAGGGGTTGGTTGCAGGAAAGTGAAGGCCACAATCAGATCAGGCATGATCCATTAAGTGGGGAACCAAAATTGATGGGCCAAATGGCCTGCTCCTAATTCTGATGTTCTTGTTTTTATGTTCTCCAGAAGGTCACACATGCGCCCTACAGCACATTGTCCATCTGTTAACCTGGACCTGTCTCCAGCTCCTGTGTGTAGAGTGGAAGTAAAACCAATGAGTCACCGATTTTCTCTCCCGGTCACTGGAACCCTGAAGTCACGCCCACTCCGTTACATCACCAAGATGGTCACACAAAAGAATTCTGAGGGACAGAATATATTTGCACTTGGAGAGACATGGATTAATCAGGGATAGTCAGCATAGATTTATTAAAAAAAGGTCGTGTTTGACAAATTTGATCGAATTTTTTGAGGAGGTAACCAGGAATGTTGATGAGGGTAATGCATTTTATGTGGTCTGCAAGGGCTTTAGCAAGGCTATTGATAAGGTCCCTCATGGCAGACTGGTAAAGAAAGTAAGAGCCCATGGGATCCAAGGCAATGTGGCATGTTGGATCCAAAATTGGCTGAGAGGCAGGAAGCAGAGGGTGATAGTAGAGGGATGTTTCTGTGTCTGTTTCCAGTGGGGTTCCGCAGGGCTTGGTGTTAGGGCTCTTGCCGTTTATTGTGTTCATAAATGATTTGGACTTAAATGTAAGGGATCAAGAAATTCGCGGATGACACGAAAATTGGTAGGGTGGAAAATAGTGAGGAGGATAGCTGTGAACTGCAGGAGGATATCAATGGACTGCTTAGGTGGGCGGAGCGGTGGCAAATGGAATTCAACCCGGAAAAGTGTGAGGTAAGGCACTTGGGGAGGGCTAACAAGGCAAGGGATTATACTATGAATGGTATGACATAGAAAGTACGGAAGATCTTAGGGACCTTGGTGTGCATATCCATAGATCCCTGAAGGTATCAGGATAAGTAGGTAAGGTGGCTAAGAATGCATATGGGATACTTGCCTTTACTAGCCAAGGAATAGAATACAAGAGCAGGGAGGTTACGCTGGAACTGGTTAGGATACAACTGGAGTACTGTGGACAGTTCTGGTCACCACATTATAGGAAGGATGTGATTGCACTGGAGTGGGTGGAGAGATTTACCAGGATGCTGCCTGGGCTGAAGGGTCTGAGTTATGAGGAAAGATTGGATAGGCTGGGGTTGTTTTCCTTGGAGCAGCAAAAGTTGAGAGGGGACCTGAAAGAGGTGTATAAGATTATGAGGGGCATAGATAAAGTGGTTAGGAAGGCACTTTTTTCATTAGTAGAGGAGTCAATAACCAGGGGGGCATAGATTTAAGGTAAGAGATAGAAGGCTAAGAGGGGAGTTGAGGAGAAATGTTTTTACCCAGAGGATGGTGGGAATCTTGAACTTAGTGCCTGAAAGGATGATTGAGTTAGAAACTCTCGTAACATTTAAGTATTTAGATATTCACTTGCGTCGCCATAGCCTCCAGAGCTGGAAAATTGGATGAATGACGTCAGATCCTTGTTGACCATCACAGACGCGATGGGCCGAATGTATTGTAAACGTCGATGAGTCTGAAGTCGCGCATGCGCATTGCTGCCTCTGAAACAAGATGGCAGCCGCTAACCTGGGCCTGTTGCCCGGAAACAAAGCCTCCGAGCTGTAAACGCGGGACCTACAATGTCTTATTCAGGGCTTGAGGCCTCCACTGGGTTTTTATGAAGCTTCCCCTCCCTACCCACTCTCACCTTTGGACTCCATTCCTCCCTCCGCCCCGCCCGCTCTCACCCATTTCCAAAACCCCCGCACTCGCACGGCCGCTCCGAAACAGGTGGCACTGCGCATGCTCATGGTAGTTCAGCACCACCGCGCCTGCGCACTGAGTTCCTGTAGTGTTAATTGAGCACATTCACAGCCGCAGGGAATGTTGGGTATCAGCAGCGCCATTGAAATATCCAATACTCGAAAATAATTTTGTTCCGCAATTAAGATTTCTAAAAGTGATTTAAACTTCTGCTCTCTGGTGGGAGCTTTTAAAACTTTTCCCACTGGTTTCCCTCCCTCTCC